>NW_017276110.1:34771-34978 GCF_001594065.2 Cyphomyrmex costatus
ATCCTTTCTTAAAAAAGGCATGTTAAATCGATACTCGAAGTTTATTGTTGTCGCTTTTCCGCGATGATGATTGGTTCCCTCGCGTCGCTTACTTCGTCAGCAGTTGTCATTGCGGAGATTTTGACGTGTACTGATTTTGACGTGACTTTCTATATATTAAAGACGGTGATATCCAAACTATTATCAACACATTAAGAAACTGTATTG
>NW_017276111.1:0-1670 GCF_001594065.2 Cyphomyrmex costatus
GTTCCCTTCCGTCCGATCTTCTTTATCTCCTCGCCGTTCGCATATGTCTACTAGCCGGTATTTCTTCTGCGAGCTGCTGCATGCGCGAAAGAGGACACCACCGTCCTGCGGCACGCAGATCGCTAATTGTTGTAAAAATTCAGTATAATTGAAATAATTAATAAAAGCGGCATAATATTCCGAATGCAAAATGAGTCTCAACGCCGTTAAGTAATCTCAAAATCACCCACCGAATTGTAGCGCGATGTAAGGGAAAAGTAATAACGCGATTGCGAATAAATAATTAATATTCGATTAAAAACTGATGCTAGAAATAACATTGCAAACACGTTAATTGTTGCCTCCGAGCCAATTTATGTAAATAATCTTTTTTTCACAAGGAAATCATTACGAAATACCACCAGCGAAAATAATGTGTGGGACGCGAAAGCACGCTGTTATCGCGCTACGATCTGATTCCGCGATGACAGGTACGCCGAAACTCTATAATGAAAAACTTATTCTCTGGGATACGGCATATGTGCTCGCGCCGCTTCATTTGCTAGCGATTAACCCACTAGATAGCATACGTTCGATAAAATCAATCTATCATTATACCAAATCTCAGATCAATGCGATTACTAATTGCTGAGAAAACTGAAAATTAAGAAAATTATTTATTGCCCATCTTTCCGGGAAATTTGGCGTTTTCGCACGCCGCGATCACCAAGCTAGCCCTATATTAACAGGCGACAAGCCCTATATTAACAGGCGAACAGCGTTCGCGATCATTCCCGTTCTATTTCTCATCATTATAATACTACAATATGCTCGTGAGTGTCTAAGTTCATTGTTCATTTTACGTTCTATTTCATAGAAGTAAAGTTCGAATATCTCTTGATCGCTATCTCGCGGAAATATTTCTCTTTGTTCGTAAAATCGTTATAAAGTTATCAATAGTCTTTGCGCAAAGTTTCATATAGCTACGTTAGTCATTAACAGTATATTATTTATTTTTCAGTGAAATCATGTTGTGATATTGTTCTAATGCTTATTCGAAACCCGCCTCATTCCTTCTTTACTTTATAAGTGATCGCCGACTCAAGTTATCGGTTTTACAGTCTCTTCGGCGTTTCACGATTCAATATTTTGTGCGGCTCTTTCACCTTTTATTTAAATATAACAGTATTAAACTCAATAATAGAACGTTAATGAATTACAATTTTAATTTTTCTTGTCTTGTCCTTTTGTATGTGTGTGAGTGAGTGTTGTGTGTGCATTTCCTCCCTCCGCTGAGACACGCGGAGGCATCCTGGATAGCGCGCCTAATAAGAGCAACTCTTCCCGTTCCTATCGCATCTACAAGAAATATCTGTGTCGTTAACGTTAGAGCACTTCTCACCACCCCCCCTTTTCCTTTTTCCTCTCTATTCATCTTTTTCCCTTATAATTAAGATTTGCGCGATTCGCGGCCACAGCGTAAATAAGAATTCATTTTGTTACTACATTCTATTTTATTTACCACAGAATTCGTAGACATTTCGTAGACAGAGTAGCATCGGCGTGCGCCACATTTCCTTTTTTTTGTGTTTTTGCTTACTGTCTGCCGATAGTCGCGACAACCATACACGGCGGTAATTATTTCTATTAAGTTATCTCTCATCAACTCGGTATATCGAGAAATATTTTCA
>NW_017276111.1:5590-6175 GCF_001594065.2 Cyphomyrmex costatus
GGCTCCAGTGTCATGACATTTTCAAGATTCTAACACCATCTGCTTTAGGTTTTCGGGAAAAGAAAACAATTTCATGTGACAACAAATTTCACTTAAGCAGTGTTTATCGTTATCTAAAATAAAATCATCTAGATGAAGGAATGGCTTTATCTTATCTAATCTTCGTTTAGATTATTAAGAATATAGATCTTATCTTACAATTAGATAAAAGAAATATTGTATTTCCGAAAATATAAGATTGTACAAAAGTATTATAAAATGTTAACTTCCAGTAATATATAGTAGTAGTAGTGACGAGAATCTTTTTCGTTCCATAGACGAAAACTGATATTAATTCGATACGTCATTTAAACATATATTGAAGTACTTTCATATTTAGAAAATAAATGTAAGGAAATAGATATCCTTCTCTCATTCTATATCCATCAAATAAATATTTGTTCACATCAAATAAAAATTTTGTAATATAAAATATTTATTGCCATCATCAGAGCCAGTAGAGCGCCTCTTTAGTTATAGACGACGTAGAAATTGTATATCAGACGAAATTTTTGAACAACTATTGTCCATAGAAAATAAAAATTT
>NW_017276112.1:0-3917 GCF_001594065.2 Cyphomyrmex costatus
AAAATGAAAAGGTCAAGCCATGTTCAAAAATAGATCCTCGCAAATTAGAAAACCCAACAATTTAAAACTTTGAAAGCTAACCGCAAAAATTTGAACGTTTCTAAATTAAAACGATTATCTAACCACAAAATAAAAAACCCAATAAATTTCAACCTTTGAAAATTAACCCCAAACATTTGAACCTTTCTAAATTAAAATGATTATCTAACAACGTAACCTAATAATTTAAATCTTTAATACTTTAAATGATATTATCTAATATAATATATAACCACGAAAAGTAACTGATATACCTATTACTAAATGTGCCAGTGAACATACGTTATGTTATTTTCTATGTTGAATATACCACGAAAAGTAAATGACAGATTAGTTAAGGTGCAAATTCAAAATGAACATACCTACATGTAAGTAAAACAGATTACGGTAATTATACAGAATCACTGCCTCACCTCAAAAATCGATCAAATTAGGCTTATTCGACGCGTTTTTGCATGAAACAAAAGAATTTGGCAGAAAAAAGTGTCGCTCTGCCCTACGAACCGAGATATTTAGCGTTAAAGTTGACGATTATGGAGGTTAGGAAATCTGTCATACCGACTACGTAGTGCTACGAGTATGCCTTCTTCATGCTGTCCGACGCTCCTCGTGCGCATGCGCTTGGTATCGTTTGAGTCCAACAGAATGCACGAAATTTGAAATTAACACTGCAAAACAAATATATTGTTGTCAGACACGAAATTCTACACCTTTCCCTGTTCAGAAACGTTGACTTTCCACGCGAAGTAACTTTCCCCCTCCCCTCCCTGCACAGGGGCACACGACTTCTACGATTGTACTGTCGGGGCAGACCTCTGTCCATCTCTCCGTCCCCCAATGCTGATGGGCGCACTACTTCTACGATTGTACTGTCGGGGCAGACCTCTGTCCATCTCTTCCTCCCCCCCTGCTGAGGGGCACACGACTTCTACGATTGTACTGTCGGAGCACACCTCTATCCATCTCTCTCTCCTCCCCTGCTGAGGGGCGAACGACTTCTACGATTGTACTGTCGGAGCAGACCTCTGTCCATCTCTCTCTCCCCCCCTGCTGAGGGGCGAACGACTTCTACGATTGTACTGTCGGGGCAGACCTCTGTTCATCTCTCCCTCCCCCCCTTCTGAGGGGCGTACGACTTCTACGACTGTACTGTCAGGGCAGACCTCTGCCGAAGGCCACCCCCTTGCACCCGCCCGTGTGTGTGTGTGTGAGACTGTGACAGATTCCTAACCTAAATAGCCGTCAACTTTAACGTTAAATATCTCGGTTCGTAGGGCAGAGCGACACTTTTTTCTGCCAGATTCTTTCGTTTCATGCAAAAACGCGTCGAATAAGCCTAATTTGATCGATTTTTAAGGTTAGGCAGTGATTCTGTATAATTACCCAGATTACAATCTGCATATTACAGTTTTCTAGAAAATAACTGCAATTAACATACATAAAGTATATTTTCTATGTTCAATATGTACCACGAAAAGTAACTAATAGATCATTTAAGGTGCAAATTCAAAATGAACATACATACATATAAGTAAAACATATTACAATTTGCATATTACTGTTATCTAAAAAATTTCTGCAATATGTTACTCTTAGTGCACAAAATATAAAGGTGTAACGATGCATCCCCCATCGTTCTGGCAAACACCACCCAGCCGAACGCCGCTGCATCGCTGATTGCGATGCAGTGATGAGGGCGCATAGCGCCCGATAAAATAGCAAACATAATTCGCAGGTACAAAGCGGCAGTAACGGCCGCGTAACACCGAGCACCGCCGATCGAGACCGAAGTAGAGCGATCGCCGCTGATTTCCACTTCTTGGGACTCAGACCCGAACACCGCAAAGCACGGGAAAACGCGAGCGAAAGCGAAAAACCACGAACGCGGCATTTTCGTTCGTATAAAAATGCCGCGTTACGAGAAAAGAGGTGATTCCTGTCCCGACCTGCTCCAGACAACGAATTCCGAAATCCTAGAAAGCCTATACGATACTGAGAAAACGGGCCAGAGCGTACTCTAGCTCCGTCGAGCGTTCTCGACAGGTCTCTAATAAGGCATCCTAGTGCACCGAACGGCAAGAACCGAGGGGCACAGTGTGCTCTGCCTCTGCCGAGCGTTCTCGGCAGCCGTCTCGGTGCAACGTACAACAACCACTGCATCACGCATTGCGATCGACCAGCAGTCGCCCGGGGTGGAGAGTTCTCCACCTCTGCCGAGTGTTCTCGGCCGCTGGTCATCGCCCGTCTTAGCGCATCTCCGCGAATCCGCGATAACGCCCGAACAACCACGCGTCGCGAATTACAGACTGCCGTATTGACAGTTCTAAATATAAGCCAGGCACAGCTGATCAGCCTCGCTAGCCGAGACCGCGAGAAAGAAAAAGGGAGCATAGTGAGCCGTCCGTTTTTTGCTGCGACCCGTCATAATATCGTCTCGAGCAACACCGCTCACTCGCTCTCACTTGCTCCCTCGCATTCCTACCCGCGGCTCACGCTCTTACACTCACTGCTCGCAGTATCCACCGCGCCGATTGCGACACACGCACGCCGCTATACCTGCCGATTGTCTCGGCGCTAAGCCGTTTCTTATGTTTCATTCCGGCAGAATATAAGCCATTTCGGCGAATAAAAATAAAGTGAATTGTTTTGTTATTATACGCACCTGTCTGAGACTTTACTTGCCTGACACTCTCCCACCGATCGAACCTCTTTCGAATTCTCGGACAAATATTCCGACGAGCTAACGCCGTGCAAATCGAAAGTTAGGTAGTTACAAAGGTCGGTTATTGAGATTTGATTTGAAATTTTTAATTTATGCTATCACGTGCAATGAAAAATAATTGCTTGTAATTCCAGAGTACCAATCTGTTAATGACTCGGAAAAAGAACATGGCGGCCTGCTCTCAAAAGACTTTCGATGGATGCAATAAATGATTGAAATAGAAGTTATGAAAATGTTTTGGATTAAAAGACTTTAATCTTTCTTTAGTCGAATTTCTAATTTTTGTTTGAACTTCCGGTTTTGTATTAGTTGTATTATATCATAGATAAGAAATTGATCAATTAACTCTCAAAAAAAGTGACATCATTTCTTACGGTGCAAGTACAAAATGTAATAGTGTTTGGAAGATTGATTTAAATATTCGCATTAATGACGGCAAGCCTCGATTGGTATTGTTGAGAATGACATAAGTAAAAGGCATTACAACTTAATTTTGTGTGTTCACATCGTTATCGTTATGGAGCTTTTGAAAATACCTTATTTTATTCTAATATAATCTTATTATTCATTATTTATAAGTAATACTTGTCGTACTTCAAGTGTCGAAAAAATTACTCTGTACAAGCTTCGACATTACTTTTAAGTGAACAACCAGAAACTCATCAGTCTTTTGAGAGCAGGCCGCCATGTTCTTTTTCCGAATCATTAACAGATTGATACTCTGGAATTACAAGAAATTATTTTTCATTGCACGGGCTAGTATAAGTTAAACCACGAAAAGTAAATGAAAACTACAAAAATTGAACCTATCAAAATTAAAACGATTACCTAATCACAAAATAAAAAACTCAATGAATATCATCCTTTGAAAATTGACCCCAAAAATTTGTACCATTCTAAATTAAAATGATTATCTAATAATGTAACCTAATAATTTAAACCTTTAATACTTTAAATGATATTATCTATTATAATATATTACCACGAAAAGTAACTGATATATTACTAAATCTGCCAGTTCAAATAGAACGTACATATAACGAATATTTTCTATGTTGAATATACTATTACCTCGCAAATTAGAAAACCCAACAAATTTAAACCATTGAAATTAACCCCAAAAATTTGAATCTTTCTAAACATGAATATAATTATG
>NW_017276113.1:0-577 GCF_001594065.2 Cyphomyrmex costatus
TTTAAAAATTAATTATTATATAATTTATTCATATTAAAAACGATACTTTTGTAAAAAAAATTTCGTTTAGGGACAATCATTCATTTATTAGGACATTCACACATATGCGTGTATCAATTATTGGACATTCCTTAGCGTACCTATCTATTGAATGATTAAAAAACATATTTTGTATATATTACAGATAAAACTTTATATAAAACTTCACTAATTACAATTTCGATAAACTTTTTTGTACAATCTTGATTGATAAGTAAGTAAAATGCGATTCTCTTCTATAATAAAAAAATTACTTATATTATTTGTCCAATAAATGAGTCATACTTTTGTGGACACAGAGACACGTCACATTTTTTGTTCAATAATTAGGACATTTGAATCATATTATATTTATGACTAAATACAATTTATAATAAACGCAAATAACATATTTGATAATGGATTTAGTTAGTTTCAGAAAACATCCATTCTTACTAAGCATGTAATAAAACTAAAATTTTAATATTTCTAATGCGTGTGTAATCACGCATGTAATTGATTGTTTTTAACACGTGAGGTGGCTCACTGATAGCCTATT
>NW_017276114.1:0-2911 GCF_001594065.2 Cyphomyrmex costatus
TCGCGACTCTGATTAGAGGGTCTCTATTCCAAATGAGTGCGTCCTTTTCTAGATAGAATTACCTCCATTTCTCAAATTTCCGACAATGCGTACTCTAGTACTACTATCTCTATGGCGCTCACTAAGCGCTCAGTGAGGCTGGAGGCACATGAAGCGGTAAAAGTAAAAGCGGAACGGTTTTAGCGGTAGCGGCGGAAATCTAGCGACCAATCAGAGTTTTTCCGCATTTTTCGTATCGCTGCTTTCTAATCCCTATGTCACATTGAGCGGTTCTTACGGTAGCGGAACAAAATTCAACAAATCGTGAAATACCAATATAAGCAGAAAATATAAAGGTACTTTTTGATTGGTTGAATTTTGTTCCGCTACCGTATAAACCGCTCAATGTGACATAAGGAAAATATTTTTGCAGAAATGTGCAAGCGGTAATGTATTTGTTATTATCTTCTCAAGAAGAAAAGGACAGTGGTAGAGGTTATGTACAGGATTTCTTCTCCGTGTCAATTTTTTATCACTTTTTATTAGTTCTGTGAGTTGATGTGTTTGAGCGCATCATGAAGACAAAGAATATTTTACTGTTTATCTGTAAATTACTAATTTCACGCAAGAAAGTATATTGCGTGTTTAAGAGGGAGGCAATCCGCAAGAAAATATTAAAATTATATTCATTGTACATCATTCAAAAAACTATTGAGAAACGACGTTACAAACGTCAATTTTGGGTACGTCCAATATTCACGGAGGAAAGGAGATTAATGCAAGGCGCAAGTGATAATTTGGCACGAGAATTGGAAACACTTGACCCTGAAAAATTTTTTAATTATTTCCGAATGTCACATGCTATTTTTGAAAAACTTTTGAACATTATTGAACCATTCATTACTAAAACGCACGTTGTTCGAACACCAATACCTGCACGCACTCGTCTGCAAGTAACTTTACGATACTTGAGTTCAGGTGACAGTATGGTTTCTATATCATATGCATTTCGAATAGCACATAATACAGTTTCTCTGATAATCAACGAAACATGCGAATCAATTTGGAATTCCTTAAAACATCGAGTATTTTTACAACCCTCCTCGAATAATTGGGAAAAAGTCGCTGAAGATTTTGAAAGAATCTGTAACTTTACTCATTGCATTGGAGCCCCTGACGGAAAACATGTTGTAATACAGGTATATTTGTTTTAATATTTTTTAATTTATTCTTCATTATGAGTAATATGTGTTTCAAGCGATTTTTTTCTCAATTGTCAGGCCCCACCTAACAGTGGATCGAAATATTACAATTATAAAGGCCAGCACAGTATCGTTCTTCTAGCCATCAGTGATGCTCATTGTTGTTTCTCCATGGTTGATATTGGTGGAGAAGGACGACAGTGTGACAGTACTATTTTTCAAAATAGTGAATTTGGCAAACGATTTGGCAACGGATCTCTAAATCTACCCGCAGCCAAAAATATTGCAAATACAAACGTAACATTACCATACGTATTAGTAGCCGACGAAGCATTCCAGCTAACACCGTACATGATGAGACCTTATCCACGCAAAGACTTAGGTATAAGAAAAAAGGTTTTTAATTATAGGTTGAGCAGGGCAAGACGGACAGTGGAATGTGCATTTGGTCTTCTTGCTGCTCGATGGCGAGTTTATGGAAAACCTATAATTGCGTCAGTTTCAACAACTAGGAATATTATTAAAGCTACAACTGCAATACATAATTTTGTAATGATCAGTGAAAGAGAATCAATTAGAATGTTGCCTCAGTATTCGCGGTACACTGCACAGGATCGAGCAATAATATCAGACGGCTTGAGGAACATATCACGAAGTGTATCATCCAATTCAGTGCAAGCAGTGAAAATAAGAGATGACTTTACAGATTTTTTCAACAACATTGGTGCAATGCCTTGGCAGTGGAAGAAAGTTTTAAATAATGACTTCTGATTATGTTTTTTATACATTTAAACTCAATTTTATTTGTATACATACATTCATATTATGTGTCTAAAGTGAAAATAAATTATAGTAATCTATGTGAGATAAGTTATTTTTCTATAAAGAATTTAAAATGCATTGTACACTTTCCTCCTCACAGTGATTATTATTAATGCTGGTACATACATATGTCGTTATTGTTGACATCAATATTATGATTGTTATTGTAAAAAAATGTCTTAATGACAATGTGAATTACACATTTTTGTATCGTAATTCATTTTTATATAGAAATTATCACAAAGGAAGAAAAATATGCTTTTTCAGAAGGTTTACTGTAACTGTAAAATAATTGTTAATTAATGTTCAATAAACTTCTATTTTTTAATATAAATAAAATAATATAATTAATAATTCTTTAAAACTGTACGTTAATGAAGAACCAACGTACAAGTATGAGCTGCGAATAAATATGAATATAAAATACTTCGACCATTACGCGAAGTACAAATAAATATATTCAAAATAATTTTGTTTTTTCTTGACATTTTAATGTAAGTTTATATATATATATTAAAATACATAATATAACAATACATAATAATAGTATATATGTATTAACATATGAATGTGTATACTAATATGTTTGAAACGTGTATCCTCTACGGTATTTCACTGTACTTTAGTTCCGCTTCTCTTAGGGTACAAACCCATGCAGCGGAATAGCGTAACGCGGAACGAGAGCAGAACCAATTGCTGGATTCACACTGCATTCGATTTTCGTCGTACGACGACTCTGCAACCAATCAGGAAACAAAATTTTGCTTCGTATCGATGATACGATTTTTCTGATTGGTTGCAGAATCGTCGTACGACGAAAATCGGATGCAGTGTGAATCCAGCAAATAACGAGCATTCCGTGTTTCTAGAGAATCTCGTGATTGGTTCTACTCTCGTTCCGCGTTACC
>NW_017276114.1:6589-13907 GCF_001594065.2 Cyphomyrmex costatus
TATGAAAAATTTTTTACCGGGATATGTCGACAGAAGACCCAGAAGATTTAAACGACGCATGAACTATTTTGATGATTTGGACGACATTGAATTTAAAATGAGATTTCGCCTAAACAAAAATAGCATTCTTCTAATATTAAATCACATAGAAGAAGCATTAATATTTCGATCAAACAGGTATGTATATCTTTTTTATTATCCTTATGTCACTTATTGTCATTTATATTAAAAACTGATTAATATAAATATTTACTTTTTCAGAAATAATCCTATAACTCCAATGCAACAACTTCTCTTAACACTCAGATTTTATGCAACAGGATCTTTTATAATATCTGCAGGTGATTTTGCTGGAGTTAGCACTACTAGTGCTCACAGAATTATTCATCGTGTTACGAACGCAATTGCCAGACTTCGACCACGTTTTGTACAATTTCCTACTAGAAATAATGAAATAAAGAAACAACAATTGGAATTTTATAAAATTTCTCGATTTCCTAGAGTTATAGGTTGTATAGATTGTACACATGTTCGTGTTCAATCATTTGGTAAACACATAATTTTATTTATAGTTTTATCATACATACCTATTTTAGCAACCGATATATATAGAAATACTAGAAATAATTATAAGGTTTTAAACTTGTTTTATTTATTGTATTGTAGGTACTGAAAATGCAGAACTATTTAGAAATAGGAAAGGATATTTTTCTTTAAACGTGCAAGTTGTGACAAATAGTAATTTAGAAATTACTGACATAGTAGCTCGATGGCCTGGATCAACACACGATAGTACTATTTTTAATAATAGTCGATTGCGTGGTACATTTGAACAAGGAATGTATAGGGATGGACTGTTATTAGGTGATAGTGGTTACCCTATAAAATCATATTTAATGACACCATTATTAAATCCACGAACTCCTGCTGAACAACTTTACAATGAATCGCATATACGTACTCGAAACATAATTGAGCGGCTCTTTGGAATTTGGAAAAGACGTTTTCCAGTTTTAGCTTTAGGATTACGTTTACGATTGAACTCAGTAATGGCTGTAATAATAGCTACTGCTGTTTTACACAATGTTGCTCGTCAAAATGGAGATGAAGAACCACTCGAAGATCCTAACTTAAATCTTCCAGCACCTTGGGAAGAAATATTTAATTATGGCAATATAAATCCTGATAATGTAGACTACAGAAATAATGACAATGCAGCTGACAGAAGAATACTTATTAACGACTATTTTCATAGGTAAAGAAAAATAATACAATGTATATAAATTTTACTTATATAAATTATTAAAGCAATATATTAATAATTACACTTCTGTTTGTATTACAGTTTATTGTAAATTTCGACAAAGAAAATGAAGAAGAAAATCTGCTGAAACAAAGTACTATTTTAAATACGTATTTATATTATTTTAATATTAATTAATTCAATATAAATAAATGTATTGTATTTCTTGAAAACGTAACGTATTGTGCTTTTCTCATATAAAATATTAATGATAATATACTTAATTTTATTAAACTTATATTTATTTTATGGAGCAAACTATTCATATAAACTGTGTATCAATGGTCACATTCAGCAGACTCAACTGTTGCGGAGCAGATCCGTGAGCGCTCACTACTATATTGGTACATTTTCTTTTAGATCATCCAATAGCAGTGAGCATTCAGCCGTTCACGGATCCGCTCCGCAACAGTTGAGTCTGCTGAACGCGACCAATAACAAAATAAAGTAATATTTATGTTAAATAAATAAACTTATTTAATAATCACAGCTCTTTAGCGTAACAAAAATCGAAATTATTTGGCAGTAACTACGTATATATGAGACTATAAATGTAGCGAGAGTTTATCCTTGCATTTAAATGCAAGTAAGTGTAAAATATTATTCTACTCATAATCTCATATATACATTTAAAAAATAATCTTTTTCTAAAATTCATCAGGAGTAATACTTTTGATTTTTTTAGAAAACTTATGATAATAATAATAATAATAGTATGTATTAATAATAGTGATAATAATGAATAATAGTGAATGAATAATTTTAGAATTTCCTTCGAAGTTTTTCGAATTTCTTTCGAGTTTTAAGATAATTAGCAAATAAATTTCGTTTTAATTTTTAAAAATAATATAAAATCTTCTGATTTTTTTACTTATGCAAAGAAAAAGTAAAATATATATGCATATTAGGTTTATAACACGTTTTTTAATTTTAGTAGTTCCTTTTCTAAAATCAATTTCTTCAATTCTAATTCCTTTTGCATTATTTCAGCTTGCAATTTTTCTTTTTGCAATAGTGTTTCTAAAATTTTAATTTCAAATTCATGTTTTTCTTTCCCATTACTTATCATTAAATTTATTAATTCTGTTTTACTATCTGCCAATGTATCACATTTCTTATTATTAAAATTATTTTTATGTTTTAACTGATTACTTGTTTTGTTTACGGTTTTTTTAATTGCTGATGGCATAATATTTTCTTTTGATTTTTTATTTTGATTAGTACTAGCTGAATAATCCATAGATGGCATAGATTCATTTGTGTTCGTTGATGTTCTGAGTGGAGTGCTAATTTGTGTTCGTAATTTTTGGGGATTCCAATTTTTCCAATTTAATTTTTTTTTTTTAAGAAACTGTAAAATAACAATGAAATACAAAGGATTATAGCGCTCATATAATATTTTACACATGATTATAAATAATATTATTAATTACATTTAATACATCTTCCTCCTTATCAGATTCATCATTGTCTTTTCTACCGCCATCAGCCTCATCATCTATATCATCTTCGGAATTTGAACTGGCAGATTTATGCCCGTTTCCTCCAACGCGGTTCAAAATTTGAACCCAGTTTAAACTCCGATCAATGACATTTTGCGTTCCACCAACTTTTTAAAAGAAGTTCAAAGCGATTGAACGGAGTTCATCGTGAACGGTCATTTTTGGCCGGTTAACGAATTTAAACCTCGTTTAAGCAGAAGCTAACATGAAAAGTTAATATTTTAAGGTTAATGTGCAATGTCTTCTTCATATAGTATATACAAAAAAACGAGTATTAATGGCATATTATAATATTTTATCGTCATCTGACGACGACGAAGATATAATCCGGTAAACACATTTATAATATTATATATGTTTATGAATGTTTATACTTGATATTTATATATTTATATAATTTACGTATATATTTATATATATTTACGTATATGAAAAATGATATTTATATATATTCGTATATGAAAAATTTTTTACCGGGATATGTCGACAGAAGACCCAGAAGATTTAAACGACGCATGAACTATTAAGCATTTAAGCATTTATTAAATAAATGCTTAAATTAAAATAAAATAAATGCTATAAATGCTTTTTATTTATTTATTTATTTATTTAAGCATTTATTTAAGCATTTAAGCATTTATTTAAGCATTTTTTCAGATTCACTAAAATTTTTGGTTCTTTCTTTTTTATTTGCTTGGTCCATTTGTACATATATAAATATATTTTTATAAAGAGAACCAACTCTAAACACAGAAAAGAAACAATTTAATTTATTTAAATGCAAGAGATTATATAATATTTATATTATAAGTTAGGTTAAGAAATTACTTCTGGAAATTGTTCCTTTTGCTTCTCGTGTATATTCGTGTTTATATATCCCAATATTGTTAAGAATAATTATATTGATCTATATATATCAGCAACAATTAATATATCACAATAAAAGTTTGTTGTAAAAATAAACGATTGATTTGTACGACTTATAATTAGGTTAGATTTTAGTTATGATATGTATCCTCACACACTGCTTAGCTGTCCACCAATCACATCATTTGTTACTAAATACAATTTGAGTTAGCAAGCATTAGGTGTACGTTCAGTTGATCGGAACGAAGGTAAAGTTGAAGGAAAGCAAAACAAGTTGATCGAAGATTAAACTCCGTTCAAAGTTGAACGTAGTTCACAAGAACTCTGAACTGAACCACTTTGGAGGAAACGGGCATAAAAAAAATATATGTTAAAGTTGAGAGTCTACAGATTATTTTCATGAAGTATAAAAGTGGTATCTCAAAAATATAAACAAAAAAAATTCCTAAAGAATTTAAAAAATTTTTTAATGGTTTAATTTACATTGTAAAAATTTCAAAAAATTTTTTTCAACTTATCTGAACGATGTTTACAACATATATTTTTTTTCATTAAAATTGATACAGTTGTTTTAAAAAAAAAACCACTTCTTTGTTTCGCTTTCCCCCTCTATAACTCCCAAAAAAATGCAATTTCAAGGCTAATATTTGAGGAAGTTTTACACCTCAGAAGTACCAACTAATGATACCAATTTGAGCTCGATTGGTGCGGGGGCAGATTTGACATGCTTATTCCGCTATGCCCTCTACCAATCACAATCGAATGTGAGAAGAATAATTGACTGAGTGGTCAATTTCTTATGACTTAATACTTAAAACTTAGGTAATGGCTTATTGTAGAAGGCCTATAAAGCCGGTTCTACATTAGTTGGAAGCCGAACGCAAGTTTGTTGCGACAGCCAATCTGAAGCATTGATTTCAAAATGCAAGCTTGAGATTGGCTATCGCAACGAACTTGCGATCGGCTTGCAACTAATGTAGAACCAGCTTAATGCGTGGTCTACAATGGCAGTAGCAGTAGTGGATGAGACTGTAGAAGTAAGAAATTGAGCAATCACAGTCGAATGTGAGAAGAATAATCGACCGTGATGAATTACTCTTAAGGTACAATTTCATGCTGACGCTTGACGCTAAAAATAAGCGTCAAGCGTCAGCATGAAATTGTACACCCACGGTAATTAATTCTGTCCCTCGAAAATTTTCACAAAATGAAAAGTGACCACCTTTCTATATTAATTGTCAAAATCCATGCACGATAAGGTTCAGTCGTAACGTTAATCGTGCATGGATTGTGACAATTAATATAGAAAGGTGGTCACTTTTCATTTTGTGAAAATTTCCGAGGGACAGAATTAATTACCGTGGGTGTACCTTTACAGTCTCATCCACTACTACTACTGCCATTGTAGACCACGCATAAGAATTGACCAATCACAGTCGAATGAGAGGAGAATATTCGATTGTGATTGGTTAATTCTTACAGATAACGACATAAGTCTATAAAAATGAGTCATAAGTAATAAGTAATAAGTCTATATTAATCTGACTTAAGTCTATTCTACAATGACCATAAGCCGTAAAAATTGACCAATCGTAATCGATTATTTTCCTCATATTCGATTACAATTGGTCAATTTTTACTTCTTACGGTCATTGTAGAATAGGCTTTAATCTATTACATGAAGTTACAAAAATACCGTAACGTTTCTGTCACAAAAAATTTGACATTTAGTCACGTGACAGCGACGTGTCAATTACGTTTCGAAAACCAATTGAGACGTCGCTGCAACGTAGCATGCGACGAATTAGCATGTCACAGGGTGCGGTCGAGTTGCCACTACAAATGCTTTGAAGCGTTTGATTGACCAATCAAAAGAAAGAATTTTACAAATTGACCAATCAAGAAACGCTTCAAAGTATTCGTAGTGGCAACTCGACCGCACCCACAGTGACGTGTTTGCCACGTACGGTGCAAGCAGGGAATAAAAATAGATAGAACGCAAATAGACAAAGTATGACAAAAATAAAGTTGAATCAGGGCCACTGTCACCTAGAGTCCTAGGCTGCGTTCCGTCACAGTATAAGTAAGTACAGTAGTTTCACTCCGTGTCGGTACCTTTGATCTATGTGTCCTACACACAGACTTCTATATATACTACTAGACTGCTAACTCCCTTAATACAAGCTTGTATAAAGTGGACCCTAAAATTTATAATGATCCTGCGCATGCGTCATGAACTACACCGAAGGAATGTAATATGGCTATGTCTGCGCTGATTGCGATATTGCGAGTAGCTGTATTATAGCCGTAGGTATGGTAAATGTTAAGAAGACCCCTTTCACCTTAACTTTTGATAAAAATATACTCAATTGATGTTTTGCATGAAACGAAAGGATCTGGCAAAAAAAGTGTCGCTCTGCTTCGCGAACCGAGATATTAAGCGTTAAAATTGATAACCATGTAGGTTAGTACATCTGTCACAGCTACGAAATTCATTTTACTTTAAAAATAAATTCGCTTTAATACTTAATATCTCGGTTCGCGAGGCAGAGCGAACTTTTTTCTGCCAGATTCCTTCGTTTCATGCAAAAACTCATCGATTGTATATTTTTATTAAAAGTTGTGATAAAGGGGCTTTTCTTAACATTTACCTATTATTACAGCATATGTACACCCACGGTAATTAATTTTGTCCCTCGGATATTTTCACAAAATGAAAAGTGACCACCTTTCTATATTAATTGTCACAATTAATATAGAAAGGTGGTCACTTTTCATTTTGTGAAAATTTCCGAGGGACAGAATTAATTACCGTGGGTGTACCACAATTTAAAAACCATTTTCAATTACGATGCTAGCAAAGTGTGCCTTTCCAACATTACAATACATTTCCAACGTTACAATACATAAAATATTGATAAGCTGAGTTTTATTCAGTAAGAATTATTAATTAACTTAAAGTATATTTATCAAAGTAAAATAATAAAGGGCAAAGAGAGCCGATAACATAACAAAACTAAAACTTTAATTTAAATATAATGTAGCTACTACAACAAATGTTACTACTCCGATCGGGTCATATTTTCAATGTTACAATATTTACCCAGGTTAATTGTCAAAATATGTATGAGCGTGCTAATGTATGCCCATGTGTCGCACGGGTCACGCGGTGCGGTTCTTGACGCATGCGTATAATGCACAATCAAAATTGGGGTCCACTTTTTCAAACAAGCTAGCAGTCTAGTAGTATATACAGGGTGGCCAATTTATCTGAAGACATTGAAATATCTCGAGAACTATACATAAGATAAAAAAAGAAGTGCAACGAAAGTAGCTCGACACGAAGGGGGGAATCCAATGATACCAAACTCGGCCCCTACCGCCCCCCGGGGGCGGGGTGGGGGTGGGGGACATAAGAAACTTAAATAGGAACCCCAATTTTTTATTGCAGATTTGGATTCTCCAGGAAAAAGTACGCCAAGTTGACCTACGAACTTTAACATTTTGGTTCACAGGTGGCGCTGTAATCGATAAAAATCCAAATTTATCAGAAGACATTGAAATAACTCGAGAACAAAAAAAAGGTGGCTAATGAAACTTGTTCGCTTTAAAAGCTGCCTTCCAAAGAAAGCAAACTTGACCCCCC
>NW_017276114.1:14263-16677 GCF_001594065.2 Cyphomyrmex costatus
GGGGGGGGGTCAAGTTTGCTTTCTTTGGAAGGCAGCTTTTAAAGCGAACAAGTTTCATTAGCCACCTTTTTTTTGTTCTCGAGTTATTTCAATGTCTTCTGATAAATTTGGATTTTTATCGATTACAGCGCCACCTGTGAACCAAAATGTTAAAGTTCGTAGGTCAACTTGGCGTACTTTTTCCTGGAGAATCCAAATCTGCAATAAAAAATTGGGGTTCCTATTTAAGTTTCTTATGTCCCCCACCCCCATCCCGCCCCCGGGGGGCGGTAGGGGCCGAGTTTGGTATCATTGGATTCCCCCCTTCGTGTCGAGCTACTTTCGTTGCACTTCTTTTTTTATCTTATGTATAGTTCTCGAGATATTTCAATGTCTTCAGATAAATTGGCCACCCTGTATAGAAGTCTGTGGTCCTACAGTCAGCCATGTTGTTGGTTGTGCGAGGCCTTTGTTTTCACTGCACACATCGACACCACAGTGACATACAGTGACACAGTATCCATACGTGACATCGACGCTATGATGACAGTGGTGCGATTCGCGCACCCATAAATTTTGGAGAGTAAAACTACTGTACTTACCTATACTGTGCTTACGTTTTCTATGTGCCACGGGCTTAAATGTTAGGGTGCCTTCACATGCGGCGTACTTTGCGTAAGCGTAACTTGCGTCAGCCAATCAAGTTTCAGTTATCATACGCAATCCGTCTAGTTTTTTCTACGCATTTTACGCTATTTCCAAATACGCCAAATCCAATTTTTCGCGTAAACCGATGGATGTAGGGTGCGCTCCCATAGGATGCGGAACTGCGGATATACGGAACGTTCATGATGGTCGCGACGTCATTCCGCCGATTCCGTCGTTTTCGTTGCGCAAATTATTTCTTTTGCGGATTCCGTCGATGCTGCGTGTGTGTGTTTGTGTGTGTGTGTGTGTGTGTATGAAGTTTGTGCATGAAATAAATTTTAAACGGAAGAGAATTACACTGGCCAATACATAGAAGAAGAAGAAGAAAACTGTCTTCTACATAAGAGCTCATTAACGTGTGTCTGCAATGTCTATCTGCTTTTTTAAAGGTCCTAATCACTGCTATTAGGATAAACTTGGCCAATGAACTCAAACTGAAACACAATAATATAGACTCTTTAATCTGTAGAAATGGAAACAGCAAAAGTTTTAATAAAAAATATTATCTTGAAGTGTTAAAGTTCTTTATACATTTCTCTATTTGAGTAGGGTAAAATTAATATAAATTTAAAACAATTAGGAAACAGGGCTACGAGCCATAAATTCGTTAAAATATGAACTAACCCTGATAGCCAAGCATGTTTTGCAAAATTATGCAATTTAATGCTGTGCACAAAATTTCGATTAATGGCTGTATATTTGCTGAAAACGTAATATATAATCATACGTACTCAACAACACGAGGGCAGATTTGAAACGTTCAATAACAGCAGATTCAGAGCAAACGGTGAACAACTGTTGCTCATTTTGTTGTCAACAGATTGTTTTCCATTCATGGAAATTTTTTTGATTTATCATTCATTTTCGACAACGTAAGAGCAACATGACGGTAACAAAGGAAGATAATGATATCTGTGCTTCTATCGTATATATTTGTTAAATAGGTTGAAATATATTAAAATCTATAATATTGTTCGTTTAGTCTCTTGAGAGCTCAGTTCCGACAAACCACTCGACTGTGATGGACGCGTTTCGGTTCGGGTGCTTTCCATTTTATACCCATTGTTGTACCTCTCGGTGCAACAAGATATTATTTTGGGATTCGATCCGCTCAAAGGGTTGGAACCCACGAGGAAAACGAGGAAATTTAATAAGGTCGTCGAATGAACACCACACTTTTATTTAAAATAACCCCTTTTATTTATTATAACAATTTTAATAACTGGTTACACTTGACGTATTAGGTTATTCGTATAGTTGAATACAAGTGTTGAATATAATTGATTACAATTTATTAATTGCGCTCGTGACTTATGAGTAAACCGGTCGGCGACGAACGTTATCGCGGATGTTACTTGACTCGGTTCACGCGACGCGCGTAACGTATCGTTACGTTTAGATTTCAAGACAAGACTCTGCGCTCGGCAATTAGGCGGTCGCTTATATTGAGTTTGATGATGTCGCTTTTGGTCTTCGGTCGGACCATATATGGTAATATTCATCGCGCTAGAGGCGCGATCGCGTGATTAAAGAATGTGCAATCTTGCACTTCCGCTGTCGGTTACCATGCCGAGTGCATTTAGGTATTTCGCGCGCTATGATCTTCGATCGACGCTTTGTCGCGCGCGGTTTAAAGAATGTGCAGACTTGCATTTCCGGTGCCGGTTGCTATGCCGGTTGAAATGAAATAATTGATAAAATAAGTGATAGCCATTCGGGCTATAACA
>NW_017276114.1:17798-24973 GCF_001594065.2 Cyphomyrmex costatus
GTTAAGGGCTTACAGGGGTCTTTTGAGTGAAAAAATACAATATTTTTGTGATTTTTTTTCTGTGTTCCGTTATGACATACATTTACGCAATAAAGTGTATTTAATAAAGTGTATTTTGAACTATAATTTCTGAAAATTTGAAGTAAAAATATTCCAAATTCATCCGATGGCAGCCATTTTTCGGAGACGCTGTAGAAAAGAAGCGCCTTGCGGTGTCCCTCGTAACTTGATATAGGTTTATTTGAAAGCAAAAATCCAAAAAGATTTCATTTCTGGACATGTTTAGCGAGGCCCCAACGATGCCCGAATATTTTTTTTTTTATTTCTAATTTTTTTAGAACGTTTTTAAGCAAAAATCGTGTTTTTCAGCACTAAAAGTCGGCCATTTTGTAGCTGTAAAATCGAAAAAAAAAAAAAGTTGAAAATAAGAACGTTGGGGCCTCGGCATATATGTGTAGAAAGTGTGTGCAAAAGTAGAAATCGATCGGTTGCATATTCGCTGAGTTCTGATGGACACCGACTTTGAAAATAACATTTCGAGAAAAACGCGTTTAAAGTTTTACATACATTTATACGTGTATAAGATGAGAATTTTCCATTTTTTTTTTGTTCCATCACGTCTAAACAGGAAAAGGGGTCTTGCATGCACAAAGAAATTTCGGCGGAAAAACCCGTTACGGCGACGGTCGGGCGCTGCCGGAGGGTCGTATACCTGCCGCGTATCTATACCTGCGGGTCCGTACGGGTCTCCGAGGCAGAATATTTAAAAAATCATATCTCCGTCAATTCTTCACCAAATTACTTGAAATTTTAACACAATACTCCTGAGACTTTGTACTATCGAATAAAAAAATTAAAATTTTTGACTATTTTTTACCCCTGTAAGCCCTTAAGCCGGTTGAGCTTTTCTGATATCTAGAACTCTACTGTCACCAAGCTTCGATTAACTAATCGGCCTAGTAATTTTGCAGACTTCCAACTGAAACTGATGTCAGAGCTGAGCTCACATTAATTCTCCGACATCAGTTTCAGTTGGAAGCTTGCAAAATTACTAGGCCGATTAGTTAATCGAAGCTTGGTGATAGTAGAGCCCTATGCTGCGTTCATAAAGTTTTCTCCGAATAGAGTTAGAGTAGAGTTGAGTTAGGTACGAGACGGTACGAGTTAAAGCGGGGAGCACAGACTTTTGCATAACGCATAAACCATATACATAAAGAATTTGATTGGTCCATTGACTCATGCATAAGAAAATGGACCAATGAAATTCCTTATACACATGCTTTATGCGTTATGCAAAAGTCTGTGCTCCCCGCTTAACTCTAAATTTATGTGACTTTATGAACGACCGGAGTATCAGTTGAATTCGTTGATTTGATGGTAGTTCTAATCTAATAAAAAGTTGAAATTTAAATTAAGAAAAATAATTTTATAATAGCAGAAAACGTAAAGAAAGTAATTTCTTTCACTATATTAATTTATAATCTATAATAATAATACGAAAGTAATAATAATAAGAAAGTAATTTCTTTTACTATATTAATCTATAATCTATAAAACGTAAAGAAAGTAATTTCTTTCACTATATTAATCTGTAATCTATTAATCTATCTCTTATTATTAATCTATAAGTCGTGAAAGATGAGATAATAATAATTATTTAAAATTTTTTTCACTAAAAAATAGAAAATAAGTTACCTGTAACATTTTGTATTAATGTAAGGCCACTTTCATTAATAATACTTTTTCCTATTTCGTCAGTCACTATTATATAATTCTCCATCTTAGAGAGATTATTAAAAAAAGATATATTCAAAAAGTATCTTTATAATTATAATAGTGACTGACGAAACAGGAAAAAGTATTAATGAAAGTGGCCTTACATTAGTACAAAATGTTACAGGTAATTTATTTTCTATTTTTTAGTGAAAAAAATTTTAAATAATTATTATAAAAAAAAAGATTTATAACATACTATCTTTTTTAACATATCTTTTATAACATATCTAGATTTTTAACATATCTTTTTTTTCATAATCTGTCTACACTAAATATTATAATATTATAATATTTAGTGTAGACAGGTTATGAGGCACGTATTTACATCAGTCACCATTACCTATAATTACCTCTTATTTAGGTTAGTAAGCTGATACTCATTACTGCGCATGTCGAGTTATTTCTACCCACCTCTCTGACATGAGTTAAGAAAGTTAACTCTAGAGTTAATCCTGTCGAATTTCTGAACGGCTTACTCTGAACATACTTCCGGTCATATTCGAGTTTCTGAACGCTATAGAGTTAACTCTAGTTAACTCTGAGTTAAAGAGTAAACTTTATGAACGCAGCCCTGGAAATTAGAGAAGCGCAACCGGCTTAAGTCAGTATCGCAAAATTACTAAAAACAGTATTAAAAATGGCGTCGTTTGTAGACGAATTATGAAATCCACCAATCGTCTATTAGTCAGCCATTTTTAATACCACTGAATAAATGTCATAATTGGCTGACAGTTAGCTAATCAGGACGCGGAACATCGGTTGCGCTTCTCTGATATCTAGGGCTGCGTTCCGTTTCACGCATATGCGCGCATTCCCCTATAATATACGTGACGCTCACTATATAAAATGCGCGCATATTCCTGAAACGGAACGCAGCCTTAGGACTCTTGGTGACAGTAGGGTCTTAAGGCTGCGCAGAATAAAAGGAACAGGGAACAGAGAACAGAGAATAAGAATTTCAATCTATCAGAAATTATATACTATGGAATACACACTGTTTATTCCACAGTATATGATTTCTGATAGGTTGAAATTCTTATTCTCTGTTCTCTGTTCCCTGTTCCTTTTATTCTGAGTAGCCCTTAGGGTGTTTACGACAAATGATCGGATTTCCAATCCGATCGAACAGTGGTACTCATTTGGTGCATTTCAAAAAATTCCCTAGCTTAATTGGATTTTGGTGCCTGTCTCAGGAGGTAGAGTCTTAGATATCAGAGAAACGCAACCGATGTTCCGCGTCCTGATTAGCTGACTGTCAGCCAATCATGACATTCATTCAGTGGTATTAAAAATGGCTGACTAATAGACGATTGGTGGATTTCATATTTCATCTGCAAACGACGCCATTTTTATTACTTTTCTTAGTAATTTTGCGATACTGACTTAAGTCGATTGCGCTTCTCTGATATCTAGGACTCTATCAGGAGGTAATCGGATTGAGTTGAACGGATCGTGAGAGAGGAACAATTTTGCGAATTTGCGTATGAACTTAATAAAAGCAGAGTGCATAAAGACAAAGAGATACATACGTTAACTATTATTGTAATAATTATTGTGTATTTTATTCTAAAATGTATATCAATAATGGAAATATGTATAGTATAGTAAAAGAATTCTGGAAAAGTAAATATATAACCTCACTTTATTAATTTTTTATAAAATATGTATAATAAAATATTTTTTTGCAGAAGTATAAGATTTGCCAATTTTTAAATATTCCGTACAACAAATATATCCATCCTTATATGTATCCTGTAAATTAATAATTTATATAGATATATAATAAAATATATAAATATTTAAATATATATATACAGGGTGGCTGAGAATAACCGCCAAATATTTCACGGGTGGGTAGGACAGACTATACTGAGTCGAAAAGTCCTGTACCATTTTGGGATTGCAGCAATAGTTAACGAGATATTAATTTTTAAAGATTGGCAAATACGCGCGTTCGTCCAGCCTACCACACCATTGAGTGTATGTACGCCTACAGAACGCCGCGATGGGCGCGCGTGCCGCGGGAAGCGGACGTTTGGGGGCTAGCGGCGGTGTGCGCGACGCGGGCGGCAGAGCGCTTGCCAACCATCCCCACTCTTCGCGCGGCTAGCTATCGCGATAGCGAATATTCAGCGCTTCAGAAATTAATATTTTGACTGCGAAAATCGGGAAATGATCGAAATCTTTTTGAGAATTCAATTTAGTTCGCTCTAAAGCGTGAACATGCCCGTGTACATACAGAAAAATGTTATAAATATGAATTGTTTTCAGTAAATAATAAGTGTATTTTAATTGTACCAACAACGTTCATTAATAAGATAGAGCGGACTAAACTGAGTCGAAAAGCCTTTTACCAGTAATTTGTAATTTTCGCAATATAGTTAACAAGATATTAATTACTGAAATATTAATTTTCAAGAATTTTTCACTCAAGTACTATCAACTTTACAGAAAAACAGCAAGAGACAAAAATTGTTTATTATATTTTTATAAAGCTGGGAATTTTTTCAGAATTTTTTAGTACCGTATTTTCTCATAAAAACAGTTAATAAGAAAATGCAGCACTAAGGGCCGATTGTTCCATCTTTTTGTAAATTTTATCTGTTAGGTAAATAGCAAGATTACCCAATCACATGCATGGATCGCCACATTTACCTAACAGGTAAAATTTACCCGAAGGTGGAACAATTGGCCCTAAAAGGTTGATAAAAATTTATGAAAAGAAAATAAACAATTTTTGTCTCTTGCTGTTTTTCTGTAAAGTTGATAGTACTTGAGTGAAAAATTCTTGAAAATTAATATTTTAGTAATTAATATCACAGTATATACAGTAGTGCAACTCTCCATCGGCACCTTTGATGTTACTGTAGCCAAAAATGAACTGCACATGCGCGAGCGAGGCGCGTTACCAATCAGGGCACTCTATTCTATCTCACTTCTGCTCTCTGTTTATAACCTTTTCTCTCTTTCTAATTTGATCTAGCAATGTCCTGACCTAATTTGCAAATTTGAACATTTAATACGCGTACTAACAAGTAACTTTTATACAATTATCTTAATTTATTCCATTATTCACAGCGAATACAGAAAATCTATAGTTCTCGTTTACACTATATAGATTTTTAGTACTCACAGTGAAAAACGAGACGCATTTGAAAGAGAAAATGAAATAAAAATTAAACATATATGATGCACATTTATTTCTTAACACTATATTTTGCAATTAAATATACCCACAAAATATATTATTATTAACTAATTGTACAGCAATATTGTGTATGTATAGCATATATCTTGTATATATACGGAATTAGAACAGGAAGTCACAATAAAGTCAAAATGACATTAAAATGATTGAAAAATGACTTTTATTGATCATTTTGGAATAATTTTAACATCATTTTGATACAATGATGACTTGTTTTGCTTGAATATATAATTAATGTGGTATTTCATATTTTGAAATATCATGGCTCGAATAAAATTACTTATATTCATTATATTTTTTTCACATTGAATATAGTAACCGTAGATATTAGGAAATGCAAGAATACTCTCTCTCTCTCTCTCTCTCTCTCTCTCTCTCTCTCTCTCTCTCTCTCTCATAATTTTGTAATTTAACTTTTTTTATTGACAATTATTTTGTACAGATAACCTATTCTCCGTAAAGCTAATTCGGTCTAAGTTCTCTGTTTTTTTACAATTTCTTAAATACGCCTGAATACACTGAATAATTATTATAATTAAACACGTATCACTTATCACTTTATCACACGTAGTACTTCTCACATAAAATTCGTAGCGTTTCCGCCACTTTCCGTTAAATGGTCCTTTAAATGCCTTATATGGACATTTCAATGGGGCTGACAGACACCGACAATAGGAAGAAGAAGTGAGATAGAATACAGTGCCCTGATTGGTTACGCGCCTCATTCGCGCATGCGCACTCCATTTTAGGCTTAACAAAATCAGGAAAGTTGCGCTACTGTATATACTGTGTTAATATCTTGTTAACTATACTGCGAAAATTACAAATTACTGGTAAAAGGCTTTTCGACTCAATTTAGTCCGCTTTATCTTATTAATGAACGTTGTTGGTACAATTAAAATACACTCATTATTTACTGAAAACAGTTCATATTTATAACATTTTTCTGTATGTACACGTGCATGTACACGCTTTAGAGCGAACTAAATTGAGTTCTCAAAAAGATTTCGATCATTTCCCGATTTTCGCAGTCAAAATATTAATTTCTGAAGCGCCGAATATTCGCTATCGCGATAGCTAGCCGCGCGAAGAGTGGGGATGGTTGGCAAGCGTTCCGCCGCCCGCGCCGCGCACACCGCCGCTAGCCACCAAACGTCCGCTTCCCGCAGTCCGCGCGCCCATCGCGGCGTTCTGTAGGCGTACACTCAATAGGCCTATTCTTTTTGCCTGCACTGTCTGAACTAGTACATACAGTGCAATAAGTTGAAATGAAACAAATGTATATCTGTTTCACTTCAACTTATTGCACTCTGTGTATGTACCAGTTCGGTAAAAAGAACAGGCCTAATGGTGTGGTAGGCTGGACGAACGCGCGTATTTGCCAATCTTTAAAAATTAATATCTCGTTAACTATTGCTGCAATCCCAAAATGGTACAGGACTTTTCGACTCAGTATAGTTTGTTCTAGCCACCCGTGAAATATTTGGCGGTTATTCTCAGCCACCCTGTATACAGGGTGTATCTGAATTATCGCACTTGGAGTATATCTTGAGATACAGGACAAGAATCCAAGTAAAAAGTCCTGAGTCATTTTTTGATACGAGCTTTCAATTCGTTGTTATACGATGTTAAAGTTAGCAAATTAGCGACCGATTATAGAAGGAAGGTAGGGTCGTAGCAAGGCGGAGCGGAGCTGACGATCGCGGCGGGAGAAAAACAGCGGTGAGCAGCGAAATGGTTACAATTATCAATCTCTTTCTTTCTTTCTTTCTCTCGCTCTCCTCCTCATCTTCATCTCTTTCTCCTCTGTGTCTCTCTCTCTCTCCCTCTCTTTACACCTTGTTTAAAGAAATGTTAAAGATCAAAAAGTGCAGAGCTAAATGAATGATTTGTTGTTTTCGTAATAAATTATTGATTTATGATCCCTGGCGAAAATAATATGTTTATTAAGAGTTTTAAGAAGTTTGCTTAAATGTTGAGTAGATGTTTCATTTGAGCTTTAAAACATCTATTGAATTGTTTATGAGATGGAAATTTAAACATGGAGTTGTTTAAGAGATGATTTAAGATAATTGCACAAATTATATGTATATTATTGCTTCAACTGCTCAAAATAACGAAATATCGTTGAATCAAGCATATTTACCAACGATCGACGCGACATTCCGTTCCGTTTTTGCTAAATGGGACG
>NW_017276115.1:0-19800 GCF_001594065.2 Cyphomyrmex costatus
CGGACTTTGCGTCGCGATATCTCCGCTCGTAGGGCACGTAGAAAAAAAATGAAAGCACTTTTATCATACAATTTAAGTATTTCCTGTCGATTGAGCGTATGTAGAACTTGATCGGTTCAGCCGTTACTGAGATCTGATCATCTCGACCCCGAAAAATTCTCAGTTTCGCGTAAAGGAGGCACGGCAGTGTCGCGCGCTTGGCTTAGCGCCGAGACACTACCGTGTCTCCAGATACAATATGAGTAAAAAAAAGACTAACAAAAAGCAGTGAAATCTCTTAAAAAAATCTTTTTTTAAAAAAAGAGAAAACATACGCCAAGGGCATAAAAAGATATTGAACTGCTTGATTAAAAACAGATATGTGATAAATATAATTGGCCAAGTGTATTCTTCATTACGCCAGTCACATAAGACAGACCGAAAGTGACTATAATTGTCAACTGGATTATAGTGAAGAAAAAACTTGGCGTGCCCGGGTCGCAATATTCTAGAATCTTGGTTCTATCGCAATATTCTGCAGTATACACTATATATGAGAAAACAACAATTGAGAAAACAATAATTCAACAAAGAAAAGATGTTAATAATTGCTTACTGAACATAAAAAGTTGTTATTATTTATAATGTTTCTAAAATATATATCTAAATATATATATATGAAAGATGATATTAATTGACTCGTGTGATTAAAAATCTCAGAAAGCGAAAATGCCTAATCGATATATCTAAATATTATATTTGTCCATAATTTACATCACATCTATTATTTGTGAATATATTTTCATGTCTCACAAATTATATATATCACTACGTTATACGTATATATTATATCTGTATACATATGTCTGTTATTTTAATTTATAATGCAAATACTATGTTGAAATAATGTTTTCACTGCATACTGTTTACAATTAATGCGACCCGGGCACGCCAAATTTTTTCTTCAATATAATCCAGTTCACAATTATAGTCACTTTCGGTCTGTCTTATGTGACTGGCGTAATGAAGAATACACTTGGCCAATTATATTTATCTCATATCTGTTTTTGATCAAGCAGTTCAATATCTTTTTTATGCACTTGCCGTATGTTTTTTCTTTTTTTAAAAAAAGGTTCTTTTAAGAGTTTTATTATTGAAAGATAATGAAATACCATGAAAAATGACTCATATATTATTGAAGGTGAGAGTTTAAAGTAACATACACCAACAGTTCCCAACTTTACGTCTGACTTGAATACCTCATTATGTATGCCAAGGTTTTTTACCATTTCATTATCTTCCAATAATAAAATGTATTACGTTAAAATATACAATATGGTAAGACAATTTAATAAGATTTCTTTTGAAATTAATACTGATCTTTTCTGATTCATTTTTGAGATATAAAGAACTGTTATTTTGATCTCTCACTTAGAATACTATATTTGATTCAATATTTTGGAGTACATAAGAATTCTTTTGAAAATAATACTGATCTTTTGTGATTCACTTTTGAAATATAAAAAACTGTTATACTGTTCTCTCACCTAGAACACTATATTTGATTCAAGATTTTGGAGCTCTCATGTGTATGAGTTAACCAGTTTTCAATCACGTGTATCTTCATAAGTATACGTTTACAAACTATTATTATAATTAATAATTAATATTGTGACTAACGATTGTTCTATTAATCAATTTTGGGTAAATATATAGATTAGGGGAGCCGCCCCGATGATCTTGACCTTGACATATGTTGTCAAGGTCATGAACCTGAGTAACCTCCCGCAGGTTTTAGGTGGCGGTCACTGTCCGTTAAAAAGTTATTAACAAAAAAAGTTTCAAAAATAACGTACCATTTCTCGGAAATTATACATATTAACGTATCATTTCTGCCATATATGTATTATAACAAGTACTATTTTACATCTTCTTCCGTTTAGAAACGTTAAACTTTCCACGCGAAGTAACTCTCACCTCCCCCAACCTCCTGCGACGGGGCAGACGACTTCTACGATTGTACTGTTGCTATGATAGTACTGTCGGGGCAGACCTCTGTGACGGTGTGCCCCTTCGCAGGAGGTTGGGGGAGGTGAGAGTTACTTCGCGTGGAAAGTTTAACGTTTCTAAACGGAAGGAGATGTAAAATAGTACTTGTTATAATACATATATGGCAGAAATAATACGTTAATTTTGAAACTTTTTTGTTAATAATTTTTTAACGGACAGCAACCGCCACCTAAAACCTGCGGGAGGTTACTCAGGGTCATGACCTTGACAACATATGTCAAGGTCAAGATCATCGGGGGAGGCTCCCCTAATCTATATATTTACCTCAATTTTGTAATGACATTATACCAAAACACTTATTACGTTATACTAGAATCTTTTTAAGACCGTACAATTGATAAACAATAATAAACAAGAAAAAGAAGTCAATAACGGTCGAAGCTGGATCACAGTGTTTATTATAATTGTGTGAATTTTACATACTGCGTATGTAATCCCCCCAAAATTCGCGACGCTGATAGTTTTTCAGCATTGACGCATACATACTTGATGCTTATAGCATCTTATGGATCTTAATAATATGTTGAAAGGCATATATTAAAATTTAACGATGTGATGTTAAAGTAATAATGATAAATTAAAATAGGTGAAAAATAAGATAGCGAAGAATATCACTTATTACGTTTATTAGCGTATTTGATTATATATATGTAATAGATTTTGACATTGGAATTAATACATATTCACTTCCATTGCATATATTATCTTTCAATAATAAAATGTATTATGTTATAGGCATTTTCTTCAATAGTACTTTGGAACAACTGATAGTAAAAAAAAACAGCTGTTTCGTAGCGTGTTTTACTTATGTTCTGATGCACTATTTAGGAAATAAAGTAATTAACATTTTTATATTTATCGTGTACTATAAAATTATAAATAGATTTATTCAGAATTAATTCAGGAATATGTTTTCGTAATTTGAGCTTACTAAAAAAACACGTAACGATATGATATTACTATTTTATAACAAATAAAATAATGGTTACATAACAGTGAGATACTTCATATTTCAGTTATATGTATAACATTTCAATAATACATCATATTCATGGTATATAGCTGCAATTTCGTATGAGTGGGAAATTACAACTAACGTGAATATTGCATATAACAAACACGGTATATTACTTGTTACTTTCCGTTTTATTACGGCAACGTTATATTAATATATTTGTGTTTGCTGGGAACAATCTATATAAAAAACGTGATATAAATTCAAAAGCGTAAAGAAAAATAGAAGTTTGTAGTATAAAAACTGCAAAATTCTATTCCTTTTTTTATGTTTTTGTATTTATAACTTATTTCTTATATAAGTATTACGACCGCGTGTATTAACCTTATTTATTCTTATAGAAGTCGAATATGTGAAAAATTGTATACAACTATCCTTGGTGGAACTAAATCGCTGAAATCGCTATAAAATCTTCATTAATTGACCTTTTTCAATATAATTCAGTTGAAATAGGTCAATTGATAAAGATTTTAGTGATTTCAGTGATTTTCGGTGATTTATTTCCACCATGGACATTTTCGTTTTTATTTTCATCAGCGATATTAATATTGTATATTCATAACATATCTATAACGTATTCAAAACAATTATATAACATCAATATAACATATTGAAACATTTACAAAACAAAAATATAACTATTATAAAACAATCTATAACAATCTACGTAGCAAATACTATATAATTATTGCATAATCTTTGTTACTTATATGAGTGGGAAATTATGACTAACGAGAATGCAACATATTGCATCCTCGTTACATAACTTGTTATAATCGGATTTATAAATGTTACATCAATAGTATATAATTGCGTTTGCTGGGAATGTAATAACTCTTCAATTGTATATATTTTATTGTTTGAATAAATACCTAGAAATCTTTGAAAATATTAGATTATCTATGTTCTTTGAGAGGAAGAAGATGTATAAAACGTGGACATGCATACAATCCAGGCTGCATCTATTTACGAGATTGTTCAAAGTATTCAGTCTTTTGATGGCCCATGCAATACAGATAACACGCAGCGCTCGGATGATAGAAAAAACATTTGAAAGAAATGTGTAACGAGACTAACAAGCCTCTTAAATTCGCACAGCTATCCTTTTCTAAAATAAGATATGCATATAGGCATCATTAGTTTATGTAACCTATTTTACATACGGGGTGTCCATTAAGTCGCGGACCGGTCTAATATCTTTTGAAAAAATAAACATTTCGAAAATCGCCGAAACACGTCAAACGAGTTTTCAAAAAATCTATCTTTTGCGGGTGGTTGCAACCCCCCAACCCCAAGGGGGTGCGGGGGGCGCGAGGGGGGAATAAATTCTTAAATGGGAAGGGAGGTCGAGTGGGGGCTCGTTTGAAAGGTCTTTTCGAGACGAATTCAAAACACTATGAATAGAGGGCGCTGCGGTCATTTTTCGCAAAAATATTTGAATTTTAAGATTTTTAATACGGCATTTGCGTTACCCAATGTACACCACGTGGAGGTTGCTCGGTTGGATTTAATACATCGTACAGCCCTGAAAATAACTGATTTTATGTAAAACGATCATTTATTCTCTTCGGGGTGCTTGATTATAGTTTTTTTTAACTGAATAAAGTTAAAGTTAATGGCTTTACAAAATTAATAATGTTAAGTTAAAAGTTGAAGGAATAAAAATTAACTTAACGTAAGTTAAGTCAATATTGAATTAACTCAAGTTGAAAAAAAAGTTTATTTCGAAAAAAATTATTTTTTAGATCAAAATGTCCTAATTTTTTTGAAATGAGATTAAATAACTACAATTTAGATTATTAGGTTTACTTTTTAATAAGTCTTAAGCCATAATAAATTGATCAATTATAATGATCGTTGAATAAATGATCGTTTTACATAAAATCAGTCCTTTTCAGGGCTGCACGATGTATTAAATCCAACCGAGCAACCTCCACGTGGTGTACATTGGGTAACGCAAATGCTGTATTAAAAATCCAAAAATTCAAATATTTTTGCGAAAAATGATCGCAGCGCCCTCTATGCATAGTGTTTTGAATTCGTCTCGAAAAGACCTTTCAAACGAGCCCCCACTCGACCCCCCTTCCCATTTAAGAATTTATTCCCCCCTCGCGCCCCCCGCACCCCCTTGGGGTTGGGGGGTTGCAACCCCTCGCAAAAGATAGATTTTTTGAAAACTCGTTTGACGTGTTTCGGCGATTTTCGAAATTTTTATTTTTTCAAAAGATATTAGACCGGTCCGCGACTTAATGGACACCCTGTATACTCCTCACATCTAAACTGATTATCGTACAATTGATTATGATCTATGCGTTTACAGCCATATTGCTTAATAATTTTAATTTAATATTAGGTGCACGTATTATGAAATGTCTCATAAAAATAATTTTAATTTATTATTAACATTTATCAGCATATCTTGTATAAAAAATCATCACTCATTAATCATTCCGATACAAACTACATGATTGCTAAATTTGAAGGATAATGTTAAATAACTAAAATGTTATCTATATGAATAATGAATGATGGTTTTTATTCCAATATTTCTGAAATCAGTTACTTACAGTATATTGCTACGATGACGTAGAACAAGGCGGCCTTGCCAGACAGCACAATCAAGGTCCCAGATTTTCCACTGCATTCGAGTCTTCTTTATATGTTCGATTCTGCGATAGGTCATTGAATACCTCGATCTCGGACGGTGCAACACGCCTTTGCTGCAAATCACCAAAAGTATTAGAGTTCAGACGACACAGTTAAACAACTTTAAATTCTCATTATCGGTTCAGTATCCTGGAACCATGTGGAAACGGTGGCAGTTCTATTGCATCTTGCTACATACCTCCGTATTGGCGTCGGAAAGAAGGTCTGCCCTCGATACACCGTTTAACATCATGTTGTTCCGTGCCTTCCGAGATTGGAGTTTCGATGTTTTCGGTATGTTTAACCAGTAATATGAACAGGTACACAATGTGATGATTGTTCATGACTGAATTGTACTAGAAACATACAAAAACGCATAATGAACAAGTTTCGGTTGATGACTGTATCGTTTATGGAAAATCCACATCGTCCAAGCCATTAGAATCTTGATAAAAGAAGAAAGATGATTTTTATTTAATTCGCGGTAGATATAAAAATGACCTTGTTTATAATTTATATATTTTTATAATATGGTAAAAAGGTCTATTAGATCAATTCGATCGATATGAAAGTGTTTTTTTACAAATAAATTCTTTTGCATAGCTTTTATAGAAACGTGCGAAGTAATGAGAACGTATTTGTTAGCTCAAAAAATATTTTATTTCTTCAGCGGCCAGGCGAGACTAGATGAAATGTTATATATAATATATTAACGGGAATCGAAAAACCATATTGTAAGACCGAAAAAAAAATGGCGGACGCTCCAACGCGGTGCCGGGACTCAAATCGAGGCCTCGTAGTTCATATTAGTAAGACACTGTCTTGCCGCGGAATCACACAGCCCGACGGGAGGGGTAAAACTTATAGCGTTTTCTCTAGAGTCCCTATACTAAGAGTCTGGCCAAGGTCTAGTTTGACAAAACATGGCGTCGTCGTACATAACCAAAAACGTGATGTGATCGTTGTGGTACTGCACTATTCTATAAAGTACTGCACTATTCGATAAAATAATGAAACGGTATATTACATATTTCGTATAAAAATTGATTGCAACAAAGGACGATTATAAAATAAGAATTATAGTAGTATTAGTAGTAAAACTACCCAGGTAGCAAGCTGTCGTCATTTTGACGTCGACAGTTAGTCATTTTAAATTATTGACGTCATGTGACCTATTTAAGATGTAATAATGATGTCATCTTTTTTTACCAATTAAAGACGTCATTTATTTATGACGTCTTAAAGACGTCATACTTGATGACATCGAATAAATGGCCAATCGTCGACGTATTAGTAACGTTATTAATGATTAATTAATAACGTCATATATTTATTCCGTTAATAACACTCCAGCAAACACAAATACATTAATATAACATTGCCGTAATGAAACGGAAAGTAACAAGTAATATACCTTGTTCGTTACATGCAATATTCACGTTAATTGTAATTTTCCACTCATACGAAATTGCAGCTATATAACATGAATGTGATGTATTATTGAAATGTTATATAACTGAAATATGAAGTATGTCACTGTTATGTAACTATTATTTTATTTGTTATAAAATAGTAATATCATATCGTTACGTGTTTTTTTAGTAAGCTCAAATTACAAAAACAGATTCCTGAATTAATTCTAAATAAAACTATTTATAATTTTATAGTACACGATAAATATAAAAACGTTAATTATTTTATTTCCTGAATAGTGCATCAGAACATAAGTAAAACACGCTACGAAATAGCTGTTTTTTTTACCAACAGTGTTCCAAAATACTATTGAAGAAAATGCCTATTATAAACATTTTGTTATATATATCATTCGTACTATAAAATTCTAAATAGCTGTATTTAGAATTAATTCAGGAATCTGTTTTTTTACATTTGCAATTATTGTACCTAGGAATAAAAAAGTACTTTAAACATTTCATTATTATGGTATTATAAAATTTGTATTTGTATATGTTACGTTCAAGCCCCAGGATTCTTTTATTACATAGGAGAATTCAGGAGTTGAGGAGGGGGCATGGGAGGACGGAACTGACACCGCTCTTGTGGCTAACGGTTCGAGGCGCGTGCCACAAGTCAGAGACGCATTAGGTCACGGATATGGGTCAACGTTAGTGTGTGACGCTATTACCCTGTCTGCGACTGTGTCTCTGGCGGTCCTTTTTTAGATCAGGGAAGAAATTCCTTTTGATCAGGGATCGGACCATGCGATCTAGTGGAATAGGGAATGACCCAGGGTTTCCTTTAATGAATTACAGCGACAATACGATATGAACTGATTTTATTGATTTTTTTTATTCGTTTAAAATGAAAGAAGAGAAATACTTTAACATAAAAAAAATTGTATCATTCTTATTAGTTATATATATATGCACCATTTACAATTATTTTATATATTTAAGATTAAGAGAATAAAAGAAAAGGGGAACCTTAAAACATGTAATTGAATACTTGAACATTTGTGTAAATTATGCTTCTACTACAATTATTTTTGTTAGAAATTAATTAGAGAAATTGATACTTTTAACATGTAGTAATATACTTTAATATTCCTAAAAGTTATATCTCTATTACATATAATACAACACCTTAACATTCTTATGAGTTACAAATCTATTAGAATTATTTTATTTATTTAACAACCTATGAACTATTCTAACATTCTTATTGTACGTCGTAATATTTCAAATTAGTCTAAGGTGATAGTGTATGTACAGTAATTGTGCATATTTGGATGTGTATGGATGGTTGTGGTCAGTGGTGATGGAAGGGATATTTCAACATCGAGATATTCGTCTAATTCATTATACAGTTTGTTGTGACGAATATCTCCTTCGAAAGGGACAGGGGAATAAGAGATAGGGGTTAGAGGAGGGAAAGAGGATGACGTTGTATCAGGTAGATGAGGAGTCTCGTCACTTTCAGTCAAATCTATAATTGGAATTGTTTTACTGGGTAATCGTTGGTTTTTATTGTATGTGAATCGTCCCTTCTCAATTAATTTTTTTCGATCTTCTTCCTTCAGGAAGGTTCCAGTTATGATTTTAGTTATAATGGGGACTTCTAGTTGGCGCAAGGCCTCTATTTTTTGTCGCTTCCGGCGTCCCGCGCGATCCTTATTGTTCCATACCATCTATAGGCATATTTCTCTCATTAGTGGAGTTAGGAAGGAAAAGAAGAATTTAAGGAGAGAAAGAGAGAGAGAGAGAAAGAGAGAGAGAGAGAGGAGGGGAGAGAGAGAGGGGGGGAAAGAAAAGAGAAATAAAATAGAAGAAAAGAAAGAATAAAGGAGAGAATCGCTTGAGGCAGCGGTTGCTGAAGCGACTCTGAAGAGTAAAAGAAAAGAAAGGATAAAGGAGAGAATCGCTTGAGGCAGCGGTTGCTGAAGCGACTCTGAAGAGTAAAAGAAAAGAGAGAATCGCTTGAGGCAGCGGTTGCTGAAGCGATTGAAGAGTAAAGGAAAAGAGAGAATCGCTTGAGGCAGCGGTTGCTGAAGCGAATCTGAGGAATAAAGGAAAGGAGAGAATCGCTTGAGGAAGCGGTTGCTGAAGCGAATCTGAGGAGTAGAGAAAAAGAGAGAATCGCTTGAGGCAGCGGTTGCTGAAGCGAATCTGAAAAGTAGAAGAAAAGGGAGAATCGCTTGAGGCACGAACGCTGAAGCAATTCGGGAAAATGAAGAGAATCGCTTGAGGCACGAATGCTGAAGCAATTCGGAAAGTGTAAAGAGTAAGGAAAGTGAATCGCTTGAGGCGTCAGACGCTGAAGCGATTCAAGAAGGTAAAGAATAAAGAAAGAGAATTGCTTGAGGCGTCAGGCGCTGAAGCAATTCAGAAAATGTAAGAGTAAAGAAAGTGAATCGCTTGAGGCGTCAGACGCTGAAGCGATTCAAGAAGTAAAGAATTAGGGGAGAGAATTGCTTGAGGCGTCAGACGCTGAAGCAATTCAGAAAAATAAAGGAAAAAGAGAGAGACATACACGAAGAAGGAAGGGGAAGAGAGAGATATTATAAATGGTCGAGAGAAATATATATATATATATTAATTTTCTACCTTTAATATTGGAATAGAGTGGAGTTCCTTCAGCGACTGGAGGCCGGCTGGACAGTTCGTGGGTGGCTTCGGCTGGCTGATGATTTTCACTCAATCGCGAAACTCCGAGGAGATTGAAATTTGGAAAAAACCGAATTTATTGGTGAAATAAACTGCCGAACTTAAAAAGTCAAAATCGAACTGTCGAACTGGAGAATCAAAATCGAACTGTGTGTGGGCATCGTGGAGGGCTTGTATTTATACTACTTGCGGAGGGCAGTATGCCCTTCTTTGTTCATGGGAATCGGATTTTGGACTTTGATCTTTGGACTGGACTTCCGGGAAATAGGAAAAATATAGGTCAGATGGATTCGTGTTGACGTGTCGAATTTTCATTAGTCTTGTTTTAATACCGGAAGCGCATGTGCAGCGTCGAACGCTGTTAATTATATGCTTTTTTTATAAGATCAATAGGTGTTGATCGACCTTTTGATCTCGCGGCGCGGCCAGCTATAGTGTCTATCAACTAAATTTGTAGGTTAAGAAAAATTTCCTTTCAATCGTTTAATAATCATTTGTCGACGCTCACCCATTTATCTTCAAATTGGAAGTGAGAAGCAGGAAGAAACGATATTATTTATTTAAGTTTCTTCGTACTCCTTATTTCCATAAATCCTTATTATATATTTAGCATTCTCCACGAAAGAAAAGAATCGTGGAGTCCTCCGGACGTAACATATACTTTATTTTAATATTTTGTTATATATATATATACATATTGGATATATGTATCATAAACATATATATTATATTATATATTAAAAAAAAATACATATGATGAAAGATATCAACTTTAGACCTCTATATATAGATCCTGTGTGTATAATATACACTACGCACAACAATTAGGGGATCACTTTAAAACCTACAAATTTTGTCGATATTTAAGAAACTGTATCTCTGCTTCCAAAGATCGTAGGACATTTTTTCTGGTCGCGTTTTAAAGGGTGAAGCTTCTTCTTTAAAACAGTTAATATAATATTTGTCGTCCCATCAAATGGGACTTTTTCACGAAGACCAGAAGCAGGTCGTGTTAAAGTTATAAAAATTTCGCGACTTTCCAAATTTTCACGGGCAAAATACGAAAAGGCCGAAAAATCTTATTATATGCATTTTATAGTTTGAAATGTTTCCTTTAAAACGAGACCACGATCATTACTCTAGCATGTCTAGAAGCTGAGTTATCAGCTTCCAGAGAGAACCTTACATTTTGCAAGATTTTGGGTATTATCGCCAGCATTCGCGTTAACCGATGTGCACCACAGGGAGGATGCTCGGTCGGAATTTGCACATCATGTGTGTGTGTGTGGGTGTGTGCGGGGGGTGGTATGTGTGGGTGTCGGTGTGGGTGTGTGGGTGTGAGTGAGTGGGTTGGGTGGGTGGACGAGTGTGGGTGTGCGTGCGTGCGGATGTGTGGTTGTGTGGATGTAGGTGAGTGGGTGAGTGGGCGGACGAGTGTGTGTGTGTGTGTGTGTGGGTGTGTGTGAGCGCGCGCGCGCTTCTGAACACAGTCAGAGATAAGGATCCCGAGGTTCGTCAGTCCCTCGGTACTTTACGACTCCAAACCCTCTCTGTACTGTGTACTGTGTGTACGCGCGCGGCTCGCTTTGCAGGGCAGTCCTACCCAGCCGCGCGCTTGCATTTGACGGTGGGCCGGGCGAATTTAAATATTTTTATAAATTAATATCTCGTTAACTATTACTACAATCGCAAAATGATACAGGACTTTTCGACTCAATAGTCTGTTCTACCCACCCATGAAATATTATGCGGTTATTCTCAGCCAACCTGTATATATAAAATAAGATTATATAACTATAATGTAAATAGAGTGTAACATCCGTTACATTAATTGTTACTTCCACGTTATATTGTATGTATATTTGGTGTTTGCTGGGACGAAAATAACGACATATTTTCGATGTCGGTTTATGACGTTGTGTGACTCTTAAGAAATGTAAGAATCCATGTCATTTTTACGATGTTTAGCCGTCAGGGGGCCTAATGAAACTGAACTTTTTGAAACGCACTACTGACTCTTCCAAATCAATAAGTTTAATTGGCTATTGTGATATTGCGTGTATCTTGCAAACTCTTACACGTGTATAATGATTAATGGTGCAGATGCGTCCTGTTTGCAACAGGCTTAATAATACTGTTTAAGACTTGCCACATCAGCCACGTGTTCAAGATAGACGATCGACAAAGCTGCAGGTAGTTTGCCCGTAAATTGTGAAAGATTTAATTAGATACTTATATTAATTAGCCGGTACATGATAACGTGATACATAATATTTGTAAGAAATGATTGTTTATAATGTTTATATAATAATTTCTCGATAAATTGTACAAATAATATTATAATTTTACTTATTTACTTAAGGTATATGTATGTTGTGTGATACATAACCTCAATTTAACACAATGAGAAATAACGTCATCTTTACGATGTTCAAACGTCATCTTAAACATCAGATTCGTCATAAAAATGACTAATTAATGACGTCAAATAGATAACACCTAGCTACCGTCATAAATACAAAAAAAATAACGTCTTTTCGACGTCGATTTATGACGTTATATGTACCTGGGACATATCCACGTCATTTTTATGATGTTCAAACGTCATTTTAAACGTCACATTCGTCATAAGAATGACTAAATAATGACGTTTAATAGACGACACCTTGCTACCTGGGTGTATATGGCTACGCATGCTGCTATTAAATGATATAATTTACTTTTTAATGTATTTATAAGTAAATTAGAGGATATGTTTACTTATGAATACTACTAAAATTTATTTGTATTTGTATTTTTACATTAAATAAAATGTTAAAAACAACTTTATTATCTTATTGTTCTGTTCCTACTAATTGAATAAAACTGGTGCTGTTTAATAATAATACTGCTCTATCAAATGATATAATTATTTATTTAAGAATACATTAATTGAACATATTAAATAAAAGAAGGGCCAAGAGCCAAATGTTGACATTTAATAAAGACAATTTATAAACAAATAAAAATGTAATTACAAAGACAACGCTTGTTATGTTTTAAAAACAACTAAAATAATGATATTAAAATTACGGTATTAAAACAAGCCAACAAATTAAATGATGACAATTTTTATTAAAATACTCGGTAATTATGCACTATAGGGGACCCAGCTCCGATGACCTTAACCTTGACATATGTTGTCAAGGTCATGATTCTGACTAACTTTGCCTTAACAACTAGACGGCGATCTCTTATAGTTTCGGAGATATTTAGATCAAAAGTCTAATTTCGTATAATACAATATGTTATTCCGGTAAATGGGAAACCCTAGAACAGACAGCTTTACGTATAAAGTCTATTAAATATTGACACACGCGTGCGCGCACACACACACACACACACATACACGGGTGCAAGGGGGTGGCCTCCCCCCTGTGCACGGACACACGACTTCCATGGTAAATATCTAGAAAATGGGAAGCACTTACTTTATTTGTAAAGTAACTTTTCCCCCCCCCCCCCTTCTGCACAGGGGCACAGGACTTCTACGATTATACTGTTGCTATGATAGTACTGTCGGGGCAGACCTCAGTGACGGTGTGCCCCTTGCACCCGCCCGTGTGTGTGTGTGTGTGTGTGTGTGTGTGTGTGTGTGTGTGTGTGTGTGTGTGTGTGTGTGTCTGTGTGTGTGTTCCATTCGTTATATAACAATTATGAGTCTATTACTTGATATTTTACACACACAAAAATGTAAGGCATTTTAATTCATTTTCAACTTTGAGGCGCAGTTCAATATATACAATTTTCAGCGATGATAAATTAACAACAAACATTTTTCAATTTTTACAGCTGCATAAATTGCCTTGCAAGCGTTTATACAGATTCATGTGCGAAAAACGTTAAAACGAAAAAAAAACGAAAACGCTGTATTTTTCCTTTTCTCTTTCAATTACTCGAACAATATCGATAATTAACGAAATGTCATATAACGTAATGTGTAGAGCATGAAAAAACCTACAAAAAACATATATTATGTTACTTGTTTCCGACAGTGAATTCAAAAATAACAGGGAAAGCGATCCGCTTCCTCGTATCGACTTGGCAGCCTCGCCGCGACACGCTGGCGCCGACCCTGTACTTTGAGGCGCTGTACAAGGCGCAATTTTCATCGAAATGAAACAAATAACAAATGAAAATTGTAGATTTTTTTATGCTCTACAAGTTTTATTTGAAGCTTTTTTACGATTTTGGGCGATAAGAATGAGTAAAACGCGAATAAATAAATAATATGCTACTTTATTTTGCTTTTTCCTTCGGTATCTCGAAAACTATCGATCGTACATGAAAACTTTCTGAGAAAAAGTTGTAGAGCGTAAAAAAATCTTTAAAATGAGCCCTTGTTGAACATTCTAGCTTCATTGAAACCAGAATTATTGCGAAAAAACATTTTTTCATATTTTTTACGCTAGCAAAAAAAGCAAGCGGGGAACAGAGGCCGAAAACTTCAAGTTAAGCTTTTCTAGACCTCCCCTACACCCCCCAAAAGAAAAATCCTGGGTCAGAGTTTTTTCTTTTATAATACTTTTTTTTATATATAGTGACTGGACTATATATATTATTCTGAGGGTAATGACCTAAGCAAATGGTCATAAGTTTTGTCTAATTTTTCAGTATCTTTTTGTGCGTTAATTCCATTTTTCTGTTCTTTGATGAATAACATCTCAGAAATCAATCTTTTATTATAATGAGATTCAACGTCCATAATACGTATATTATTCCAATCAAACATATGTCCAAATCGATTGCAATGTTCCGATAAAACTGAAAGTCTTGCTGGATTTCTTTCAATATTATATTTATGTTCTTTTATTCTCGTGATCAATTTCCTTTTCGTTTGTCCTACATATGACACATCGTAATGATTACAATCTACTTTGTAAACTACATTATTCTTTTGTATCTTTTCTGTGCTGTCTTTATGAATTTTAATCATTTTATTAAGTTTATTGATGCTTCTAATTCCTATGGTAAATACATCTTTGTTTAAGCTACCAGTAATAGAATTCATAACTTTCTGAATATAAGGTAATACAAAAAGTTTCTTATTGAGAGGTTTACAATGTGTAATTTGGTTTTTATTTTGTGATGTATGTAATTTATAATTTAATAAATAATCAATTCTTTTTTGTATTTTACTGAATATAAGATGTAAGGGATAATTGTCATTTAATAATGTAGTGATACAAAACTCAATAATAGTTCTTAATATGAAATTCTGGATTAGACAGCAATAATGCTTTATCAACCATGCCATAAATAACACCTATTTTATGTGCTAAAGGATGATTTGAGAAAAATGATAGATATCTTCCAGAGAAAGTATCTTTATGATACCAATCTATTTTTAAAATGTTATTGACAATGTTAATGTTTAAATCTAAATAATTTAAAGATCTGTTTTTTTCAATTTCGAATGTAAATTGCAACCTATTATGTATATTATTAAATGTTTCTAAAACTGTGTCAATTGAATCTTTGTGTACCGACATGATAATATCATCCACGTATCGAAAATAAAACAAATCGTTTAGTTGCAAAATATTTAACGCTTTTTCCTCTAAGTCTTGCATGACAATATGTGCTATGATGGGAGATAACGGTGACCCCATAGGAGTTCCATACACTTGTTTATATATTTTGTATAGTTTGAAAGATTAACCGTACTTCGTTTATTTTGTCATGTATCATTTATAAAGGAGACTGAAGAGGACTTATGTATAAGTTGAAACGTTTCTCATTTTAATTATAGAATATTTTAATAAAAATTGTCATCATTTAATTTGTTGGCTTGTTTTAATACCGTAATTTTAATATCATTATTTTAGTTGTTTTTAAAGACAATTTACTTTAAATTAATAAACATTACAAATTAAAGACAATACAAATCAAATAAAAATAAAATAAAATAAAAATATCAACAATATCAGACGTTTCGACACCGATCGGACATCATTATCAATGTTAACAAAATTTAAAATGAATGTGTATACAAAATTTATAACGTAGTCTTTAAGTATATAAAATTTAACATAGTCTTTATTTTAGATATAATGCAACGCATACAGTTAAATATGTCTTCATACAGTTAAATATTGTAGTTGTATTGGTCTAGTCAAATTAATAAATTGGAAGTTCTTACAATAAAGTCAAAAGTCCGTATAAGAGCAATCGGTAATAATAATATCTGTAAAGTGTCATTATATATAAAATAACTAGAAAAAATTCTAATCTGATTGTAAAAATTAGTATAAATAATTCGTACCTTAATCGTAACTACTTCAACACTCGACGAAAAGGCGTGATTAGAGTTCATATTTAAAAAGATTGAGCAAGCCTTCAACTATCATATATGATTCCGGCAACTTCTAAATGTATAATGTCATAAAAGAAAACACAACGTTATGACAGACAGTCGAAAGAACAAAAACAAGGAAAGAGTGTATTAGGAAAGAGAAAGAGACTGAATAATATTAGAATATATTTCAGGTAAAGAGTCCGTGTCATATTGTTTGTTAATCCCATTCTTTTGCTTTTTAATATGTAGCATTTCCGATATTAGCCTTTTACTATAAGAGGGTTCAATGTCCAGAATATCAACTTCATTCCAATTAAAATTATGATTTTTTTCCATACTGTGGTTCGAAATTACAGATGGAGATTTTGATTTTTTATTTATATCTGTAATATGTTCGTGTAATCTGGTCTTTAGTTGTCTCTTTGTTTGACCAACATAACTTACGTCATAATCATTACATGAAATTTTATAAACCACATTTTGATTTTGTAAATATTCTAATTGGTCTTTTTCTCTTTTTATGTAATTATTTAAAGTAAATAGTAAAGGCTAATCTACTATTACAAACGTTAGCAATAGGAGTGAATTTTTGTAATATTGAATCTACATAAGGGATTGCAAAAAATTTATTTAAATTATTATTATTGTTAGACGTACTGTGATTATTAATATGAAACTTAATTCTATTGTGGATCGTTGCAAATATAAAATTCAAAGGGTATCCGTTATTTAAAAAGATTTTTTTAGCTTCAATCAAATTGTTTTGTTGAAACCTGGGATGACACAAACGTACTATCTTGTCTACAACACTATATATAACACCTCTCTTATGCCACAAAGGATGGTGTGAATAAAAGCTAAAGAATCTTCCGGAAAAACTTTGACTTTCGATATCCATCAAAAATTATGCTGTTAACACTTACAATTAATAATGTGTCCAAAAAATTTATTTTTCCGTCTAAGCCAATTTCCACAGTGAATTGTAATCTATCATGTAAAGAATTAAAAGTATTCAGAATATCTTCAATGCTTTCAGAAGGAGCCGCTAAAATTATATCATCTACGTATCTGTAGTAGAAAAGCAATTGTACTGGTAACTTTTCAATTGCTATTTTCTCAAAATTTTGCATAACGATACCCGCAACCACCGGTGACAGAGATGAACTCATGGGAGTTCCAAATATCTGTTTATAAGTTTTATTATTAAATTTAAAAAAGGTCGAATTTAAAACTATCCTAAGAGCAATTAAAAATTCGTCTAATGGAATTTTTGTCTTTTTTGATATAGCATCCCATCTTCTAACAACACTGTCAGATGCCGAGTCTACAGGTATGTTAGTGAATAAAGATACTACATCAAGAGAAACCAAAGAATAATCAGGCTTGAACTCAATATCCTTCAATTTATTAACCAAATCGAAACTATTTTTTAAATTTCTGTTAGAGTTAGGTATTGAATTAATGATAATATTATGTAAGTAAAGTGACAAATTGTATAGCGGACTATTGATAGATGAAACTATTATTCTGAGTGGGTAATTGACTTTATGAATTTTTGTTAATCCATAGGCTCTAGGAATGTTACCATCTGTGATAAGTAATTTACGGTATGTAGGTTCTTCAATAAAACTATTACTTTTCCATTTAGAGCAAGTAAGTTACGCAAATCATTAGTCAATTTCTTAATTGGATCTTTTTCCACAATTTCATACGTATTTCTATCTGAAAGCATCGATTCCATTCTATGGATATAATCTATCTTATTCGAAGCAACAGTGACATTCCCTTTATCTGCTTTTGAAATCAAAACATCCGGATTATCTTTCATAAATTTTTTTGTTAACTTAATCCAGTTTAGCAGTAATTTATTTTTAGAATCAGTTTTAGGAAACTTAGTATGGAAATTGTCAAGAATTGTGATAGTACTGTTTCTAACAAAGTTTACTATATTATTAGGACGGCCAAATATATTATTTTCTATACATTTTATAAATTCAGTTAATGTTCCATCAATATTATGTTTATTAACCGGAAGACCAAATTTTTCCCCCAATTGCAATAAATATTTAACTTCTATAGGAATGTCAATGTTACTAAGATTCAGAAACCAATTCTCATTTAAACTCTCTAAAGGAGCAGCTTCACCAAAATTTTCTGAAGAAATATGTATTTTTTCATCGGAATGTAATGATATATCTGAATTAGAATTAATTATCCTATTGTTTAAAGTGCAAATATAAAAAATTGGTTTAATGTCTAATCTTTTTACTCTAGAATTAATCGATTTTAACCAATCAATTTTCTTATCAATTTTTTTGGTTTGTTGAAAAAAATTATTATTGTTTAAAAAGTCCAAAAATTTAAAAAATTCGCAAATTGTGGAAGCTGGCAAGACATTGTGTATTTTATTTGCATAATTAAAAATATTATTTCTAGTAATGTGTAAATGGTTGTAAGCATCTTTAACTTCTAAATGCAAAATTGCTTTACATTATTTTGTTGAATATTTCTAAGTCTTTTATAAGATATCTTATTATATAGTGATAAATTATTAATGTTTGTATAACGTTTTAAATGAATTGGAATTAACTTAGTAGTAGAACAAGCATCGACGAATTGATAATCTGTCTTTGTCTGTCTAACGGATCGATAAACATGGACATAGGGAAGATTCGAACCAAAAAGTAGTGGACATTACCGACACGATCGTGGACATAGAGGCGCTTCAAAATAAAGTTGCATCTAAATCGCAGGCATGGCCGCTTCTCTCTGCCTCTAGCATCGACATATAGTATGGACTGCGCACGGGCTGAACTAATATGACCGGCCCGAAAGAAAGAGATAGCGACCGGTGCGGGTCAAGCTTTGTCTCTTTCTAATAGCTCTGTCTCTTTCTATCGTCTAGCGATACATTACGACATCCACTGGGCGGTAATAAAAGCAGCCAATAGGAGTATTAGAAAGAGGGAGCGATAGACCCACACCGCGTTTCCTCTTTGTCCAATTCACCGGACACTTTTCGAGGGGACTTATGAATGGATCGCGCAGTCCATACTATATGTCGATGGCCTCTAGTAAGGGATGAGACAACGCGCTAGATGTACCGCCATTCGAGGGTCAGAAAGAATCGCAGCGCGATGTTTTAAACCACGTTTTAACTTAAAATTATATTCTATTAAACTATATTCGGAAATAACTTATATTCGGTAATAATTATTAATATTATATTTATATAAGTTTATACTATTATATAATATTTTTATCTTTGCACGCATATACTTTTAACACTTATTACATATAAAAAATATGCGTTCACACGTCACCATTAAGGACCCAAGCAGCACATTAGTACAACTATCTGACTAACAACCGCAATGTCACACAAAATTCATATAAATTATATATGGAATTGGTGCATTTATAGCTACGATTAAAATTTTCGTCATATATAGTAGTATATTGGTTGAGTTAAAGTAACGTCGTTGTAAATAACGTCGCGCCGTCGTCGGTTTTGTCAACGTCGTTGAATCTATCCAAATTCGACGTCGACAACGTCGGCAAAGCTGACGTTAGTTTTTTAAAACTAAATCTGACCTGATGTTGACATTGGTTTCAGTCAGCTAATTCGACGT
>NW_017276115.1:20311-31535 GCF_001594065.2 Cyphomyrmex costatus
AAATTTTTTGCATTTTAGTAGTTCTTTTAATCATAACATATTTTTATTTATATGTACAAATTAAATTAAGTAATAGTATTTACTGAATTTATGACTAAAACAATTAAAAAATAAATTTTCAAAAAATTATAATAAAGTTTTATTTCATAAAAAAGAACTAATTTTAAAGGCGCTTTAATTTTTTTTGTCTATTTTGTACTTATTTATCAGAAAAATTTGCTGCGTTTTGGTTTTTCATACCCGAACACTTGAGATATTACATTTAAAGTTGAGTATAATTTTGTTCAACGTACAATGTCCTTTCATTTTAATTTACATCTTTGTGTATATTATCTTGGATTTACTATGCATAATGATGAAATAGGTATAGAATTGACATCTAAATTTTAACCGTAAGTGTAGTATTGGTCAACTTTTCTGTACAAAATGTAATATGCAGTTTATGTATATTAATTTCTACTTAAATGAACGATTAGTTAGTTTAAGTTGCATTTGTCGTATAGAATCTGACGTCAGATTAAATATATTTGTACAAAATTCAATTAAAAGTCGAGATGCGCGACGTCGTACCGACTATGATTTGTGTGACCATTTTGGTCGAATTGCAGTCAGATCCACGTCGCGCCGACGTCTTATTGCTAACTAAGTTGCATCATTGACGTCGGATCGACGTCGTCGTGACTTTTTTGTGTTGCTTGGGGAGGTTAAAGGACATAAATATTATAATAATTAAAATGAACAATTCTAGATTATTCATAAGTTAACTTTCGCTCGTATAATAATAAAACAAATTCTTACATTAGCATACCAGGTCAAATATTTATTTAAACGAGCTAATAATTAGTACTAAAATAATTTTAAATCTTTACATTATAATTCTACGCAGAACGTTTCGACTTTACTTACAAGTAACACTACCCAACTTTCACTCGCCGATTTTTTTGTAACTTGGTATACATATACTATATCGAAAAATATTTGACACGTATTTTTTTATATCGGCCCAAAATGATATTTAGGGGTTAAAACCACCCTTTTAACCCTTTAACGACCAAATTTGCACAATTTGCACACGGATTTCAGCATCGTTTTTTCTAGACAAACAAAATTTTTTAAAAAATGAGATCTCCATATCCGACTATTTTTGAGGTCGCTCTTTCGAATGGCGCAGTTAGAATTTTCAAAAAATGACGTTTAACGGTGTTTTCTTTCAAAATAAGTGAAAGAAAACGTGATTTTTCGACTATTTTTTTTTCATTAAATGCAATTTTTACTATGATGCCGGTTTCTGATCATCTTCTAACCAATCAGAAACGTGTTCCCGACAATTTTACTTCAAAAATATGCTTTCATATATTTTCATTTTTGTCCATTTGGATGTAGAAAATTTCTCAATTTCGAAAAATTTTTGGCGTTCAGCCGCCATTTTAAAATCCAAATCGACAAAAATCAAAATATGTGAAAGCATATTTTTAAAGTAAAATTATCAGAAATACGTTTCTGATTGGTTAGAAAATGATCAGAAACCGGTATCATAGTGAAAATTGCATTTAAAAAAAAGGTAGCCGAAAATTCACGTTTTTTTCACTTATTTTGATAAAAAAACACTGTTAAACGTCATTTTTTGAAAATTTTAACTACGCCATTCGAAAGAGCGACCTCAAAAATAGTCGGAGATAGAGGTCTCGATCTTAAAAAAATTTTGTTTGTATACAAAAAAAAATGCTCAAATCTGTGTGCGAATTGTGCAAATTTGGTCGTTAAAGGGTTAAAAGGGTGGTAACCCCTAAATATCATTTTGAGCCGATATAAAAAAATACGTGTCAAATATTTTTCGATATAGTATATGTATACCAAGTTACAAAAAAATCGGCGAGTGAAAGTTGGGTAGTGTTACTTGTTAGTCATCATCAGCCGCGACACAAATTTTGACAATCCCCTAATAAAATACATACATTAATCATAATACATAACATTCATATTAAACCCCACGATGTCATTAACATAAAGTACTTTCCTTACAATGTGAAATAACAGAAAATACATACTAACAAAGATTAACCATCTAAATTACATTTGTCATCGTCTATAAAATCAATGAGCCCATTCTACGGTCGGTAGCGAAAACAGGCAGTCATTCTGTGTCCCAAACGAAGAGAGTGGATCCTTATTGAGTCAATTGTTAAAATGGTTTTTTTCAAAGTTATTATCATGTAGTGCGATGTGTGTATTGTAAGGTTTGAATTATGCTCTGTTGTAAAAAATATAAAGTTTAGTTATACTTTAGAAACAAAAGTCAGATTAATAACGTAAAACACTTACTAATATCATGTGGTACGATGTATTTTAATATTGTTAAATTGTCAATTTCTTTAAAAAATATTATTAATATATATTATAAATATTATATATAACATATATAACGTTTTTACTTTGAACAAACCATAATATACATACAAAAGTTGTGTTCATAACATTCTATTTTTATTGAACAACAAATTTTAATAGATTATTTATTTTATTGGTTTTAAACCAAATTTTCTTGTATAAGTACTTTAAATATTCAAACTTAAGCAAAGTTTCATTGAGATGCACCGAGTAAGATTAGTTTATAGCAAATAAATATTTTGTTTATTGGATTGCAACTAATGTCTGCATCAAGTAACTTTACAAAAATAATCTTAAATTCATATAAAGTATTTATCTATTTAAAAATTGAGATTTTTGCAGTTAATTTATAATGCAATTTTATATATTTTTTAAATTTTAAGTTTATTAATCATAAAGTTATACATAAATTATACAAATTTACAAATCATTATAATTGAAAACTAATATGAGAATAGGGCTACGAGCCTGAGATTCATTAAAATTTTTAATTCTATTAATTCTAATATATTGCGAAGAATATCACGTAATGTTGGCGTTTCGTCCCGGCTTCCAATACTGGACTCATCAGTAAGGTATTGTAATGGAAGCCTACCTTAGACGCCTGTTTTAGTAATTAAACCGAGATTCTATATATACAGATATACGCATATCAAAGCACTTGCAAGAATCTTAGCGAATATCTATAGACCTCTGATGGCGGGTCGACGTAGTAATATTATTCGCAATATATTATTTAAAGTGATATATGTATATGTATTCCCTTCCCACCCCCCCAACAACTTGCGCGCCGAACAATCGTCGGTCTTGAAACGCAACTCTATCTGAAAATTCCCCCCAAATTGCGCGCCGAAATATCTTCGGTCTTTAAACGCAACTCTAATAAACTGAAATAACGTCCCCTTAATTTACTTAAAATTTAAACGCATTGAATTTGCCCGCGTAAATTAAATATTTATTGTAATAAGACTCAACGAATTTAAAACTAATATGATTGATATATTATAATTGATATAAACATTGAATTATATATATATATACAGGGTGTTTCCAAAATACCGCCCAGTATTTATATAGCGTTATGCCTGATAAAAAATTAAGTCGATTACTATTAGGAAATTTTTTTCCACCGTAGTCAGATCAGTATTTACTGTTATTACTTGTTATTATACGTATTAATTCATATTAATATAACAGTAATATTATTAATTTATATTATATTACAGTAATATTATTATACCATTATACCCCATTTTAGTTTCTCAATTATGGGTAAAATTATTTTTTATCAAACAGTTTCATGATGTGTAACGTGAGACGACTATGGGATGGTGTAACCTGAAATAAAAATTGATGTTTACCAATTGTTTACACATATTTTATGTACTATATATGCATTAGGGTGGTTCTTATTTATACTATTGTATTGTAAATCGAAATTTTTTTAAAATTTTGTTTTGTCTCACCCCATAAAATGGTTCCATTTTATGAAAAAATAATGTCTGTAAAATTTTAGATTAATTGCATTACGGGAAAGGGTGCCGAAAGGCATCTAAAGTCTTAAAATAGAATATAATAGTATATTTTACATTTACATTAATATTAATTATAAATATATAAATAATATTTATAATTAATATTTATTCAATGTTTTTAATCTATTATCCAAATAATTGGGCATGCACAAAGTATTGTAATATTTACAATATTTATTCCAATTAGGTCGCCTCTCATAATATGTATTATTATCAGAGTTGAGCTAATTCAATTAGATTGTATTTCAATTACGCAATTTAATTACGTTATATTTCAATTACATCGTAATTCAATTGCGTTGTAAATTTAATTATATAATTCAGGCTTTTCAATTAATTTAATTGCTGATTATTTTAATGATGAGTATAATTGAAATACAGTGTAATTGAAATACAATGTAGTTGGAATACAATGTAATTGAAATACATTGTAATTAAAACACAATGTGTATTTTCGTGTTTTGTCTATACGGTGTGGTTTCCTCTTTCCGTTCATAGTATGTGATTTATGTTTGTTTCTATCTATCCTTGTTTCATGTCCGTACTGCGTAGTACACAGTATTCATGATATAAATACAAGGGTATGCTCGTCCAGTGGTAGACCACTGCGCAGGAATTGAAGTGGTGGGGGAGTCTACATGTTTTTTTTGACATCATCACCTCGGTTGTTTCCGGAACGGTTCGTGTAGGTTCGGCTCCTTGGCCGCTATTTAACAGCTGATGCATCGTTTTCGATAGCGTTGTCGTACTTGCATCAATGATAAGAAGAATGATCGAAAATGAACTGTGCAGTAAAAGGATGTAAGAATTATAACCGGAAAACTAGAAATATGCCAGGAAGAAAAGTTCAATACTTCTCTTTCCCGAAGGATAATGCAATGGTTTTGAAGTAGCTGGAAGTTTGCAGGAAATAAGACCTCTCCGTTGTTAGTACATTCCCGTTGTTCTTTGTTTCTTTCCTTATATTTTTTTTATTGAAGCCATAAGTTAGTCGTATTTCTGACTGCCTATTTAAATTTTCCTTGTTTTGATGACGTCTACTTGGAGACATTTCTTATTGGTCACTTCTTTGTCACGTGATTTCTAGATGCGCAATAACATACCCTTGTATTTATATCATGGCAGTAATGATACGTGATTCAATCATCAGTGTTTATGTTTCTCTTTAACTGGAAACAATATTCAGTTCTACTGTTTCGTTGTTATATTTATTATTCTCTCGTTATAAAGTGATATACAAGAAAGCGTTAGTGTGGACAATTTTGACATGTCTGCACTTAGATTAGTTTCGGATGAGGAAGATGACGTTTATCATGATTTTATGAATAATACCTTATAACACTTATAATAATTGCTTTCTGTTTGAATTTCCTATCTTGTAATTTGATTAACTTAATTACATTAAACTTCGTAATTTTATTTCAATTGAAATTACGAATTATATTGTAATTTAATTAAATAAAAGACTGCATTACGCATTACAATGTAATTGAATTACAACGTAATTTGATTACTTTGTATTTACAATCCCTATACATTAATTCAATTGTAATTCTGCACAACTCTGATATTATTATAAACAATAATAAGAAGAAAGGAAGCAACGAAGTAAAGCCATTAACGGTCAAAGCTAGATTACAATGCTTATTATAATGTGTGAATTTATATACCGCGTATGCAGTTCATTCAATCGCGTGCCGAAAATTTTTTCATACTTACAACGCAATCCTTACGAAAAATACACTGAAATTTTTGGTGTTAATCGTCAATTTCGGTGTTAGTTTAGGGTTTACCCACAATTTTGGTGTCATTTCGAGTGTTACATTCAAATATTTGGGTGTGATCTCCATTTTGGGTATCATTTTCGGTGTTACTGTCAAATGATTGAGTGTTGATTGGGTGTGCCCATTAACTTAGGTGTATTAGTCAAGTGTAACCGATGTTACCATCAATTGATTGAGTGTTGATTGGGTGCGATCATTATGCGTATTCGGACTACACAAAGCTTTGGATATATGTCGATGCAATATTTGTGTGTCGCGACGCATGATCGACACTATAATCCAGTTAGAATTAAATTACATCAGTGTCGAAAATATTTACTGACATCGAAATCGATGATCGTAAAATTATATAATGCAGTAATACATTTCTGCGCACTTATGGAAATAATTTTAATACGAATTTGAATAAAATAAGAAATCGGTTTTAATCAATTATTTGTTATTTATGAATTTTATTATTTGATGTATCATTTTATTCTATAATATTCGATGAAAAACAAGGATAAACTGATACGTCATGCGCATTATACTTGCGGAAATGAAACGTACACTAATACATATATTAATACATACACTATCATATAAACACATAAACCATCTGTTTTCAATATTTCCATTGAACAAATATATCACAATTATACAGACGTTGACATATACAGATTCGTGGGTCATCGAAGTACAGCAGTTCCCGTACGATTGTCAAGGTCAAGCATGCGAGGTCGTGGTACAACTTCGGATGGGTGACCGTTTGGGAAACATCATGAAAAAAAATTAATTCTCGAATTTAGAGAAAAAAATTTTTTTTTCACGATTTTATTCTAAAATTGATGCTAATTAGTAATACTTACTTTAACAATCTAACAGAATTGACATCATTTGGGCGATAACTATAGCCTGAGAATTTCTCATTTAAGAATTACACTCATTTGAGTGTATTCCTTTGGGATTAACCATCATTTCGGTGTGATCGTCAATTTCACGATCCGAATTTACACTAATATCTGTACACTCAAATTTACACCCAACTCAGTGTTTTTTTCGTAAGGGAACCCTAAATGACTACCGCAGTAATATCACTTTAGTTAAATTGAAAAGCAATCTAACAATTTTAGATGCTTATAACATCTTATTGAATCTTAATAATATGTTAAAAAACATATATTAAAATTTTAACGATGTAATATTAAAGCAATGATAAATCTATCTGTGAAAAATAAGATTGCGAAGAATATCACAAGTTGGCGTTTCGTCCCGGCTTCTACTACTAGACTCATCAGTAAGGTAATGTAGTGGGAGCCTACCTTAGACGCCTGTGTAAGTTGTTAATCCAGATTCTATATAAACAGATATACGCGTATTTCAGCACTTACGAGAAACTTTGCGAATATCCATAGACCTCTGATGGCGAGTCGACGTAATTCCAGTAGTGGAAGCCGGAACGAAACGCCAACTTGTGATATTCTTGGCAATCTTATTTTTCACAGATAGATTTATCATTGCTTCAATATTATATCGTTAAAATTTTAATATATGTTTTTCAACATATTATTAAGATCCAATAAGATGCTATAAGCATCTAAAATTGTTAGATTCCTTTTCAATTTAACTAAAGTGATATTACTTCGGTAGTCGTTTAGGGTTGCGTTGTAAGTCTGAAAAAATTGTTGGCATGCGATTGAATGAACTACATACACGGTATATAAATTCTCACATTATAATAAGCATTGTAATCTAGCTTTGACCGTTAATTGCTTTACTTCGTTGCTTCCTTTCTTCTTATTATTGTTTATAATAATACATATTATGAGAGGCAACCTAATTGGAACAAATATTTTAAATATTACAATACTTTGTGCATGCCCAATTATTTGGATAATAGATTTAAAACATTGAATAAATATTAATTATAAATATTATTTATACATTTATAATTAATATTAATGTAAATGTAAAATATACTATTGTATTCTATTTTAAGATTTTAGATGCCTTTTGGCACCCTTCCCCGTAATCCAATTAATTTAAAATTTTACAGACATTATTTTTTCATAAAATGTAACCATTTTATGGGGTGAGACAAAAAAAAATTTAAAAAAAATTTTGGTGTACAATAGTATAAATAAGAACCACCCTAATATATATACTATTGATATAGAGATATATATATATATAATATATGTATATATTATTGATTTATGCTTGCATTCTAATGCGAGTATTAACGCGTTCTGGCTGGACGGTAGCGCCCTCATTCGCGCGTGTGTACACTATCTCCTTTGTAAATTATAAAACCTTTTAATCTCGCAGGTAGAACAGGAATGGAGGAAAAATATCTGGATATAGCAAGAAGAGCAAACAAAGTGCAAAAAGTCACCCCTAATTACGTTCCATTTCCTTGTAATGTAACAGGTAACTTTAAGATTTAAGAACATAATTTTTATTTTTCTATAAACAATTATTTAGTTTCATAATTATTTTGCCTCTTGATAAATTAGTACAAATATTTACTTGTTTAAAAAATGTCGTCATTAAAAAATATTGTCATTAAAAATTAATGAAACTTTATATACCAATAATGATAAATATGTAATGCATTTTATTCTTATTCCAATATTTTAAAATGCGGTGTTTTGTTTAGCTGATTAGAATTTCTTTTAGCGAAATTAATTGTTGTAACATTGTACATATACACTGTTAGAAATATTTGTAAATTTACAATACCTCTACACTAGAAATGTGCAATAAATTTACAGTACGTTACAAATCATGTAACGTTTCGCTGCGAATTCTCAAATACTGTGAAATCGCAGCAAAACGTTACATGATTTGTAGAAATTTACTGTAAATTTATGAAACTGGCGTGTCGCGGATGCGCATTGGAGATTTGCGCATATCTCGAGGTCCTGATTCCCGCCCGGGCCTTGTTTCGCTATTGTTTTTGGTATTAGCGTGCTGCGTGGTCATCGTCAATGATCATGTCACCGACATTATACGCTGTTAAAAAGAAGATTGAGGTGACAGATAGTACATGTATTCAATCAAACATGCACTAATAGGTCTGTTTTTTATTGCTGTATTGTCTGAACTAGTGCACACTGTGAAATAAGTTGAAGTGAAAGATGTATCATATATATATATATATATATATATATATCTTTTATTTCAATCACTAATTCAGACAGTACAGCAATAAAAACAGACTTATTGGTGCAATACCATGTTCTAGCATGTTCTCATCTCAATCGACTTTTATACAATTTCGAAATTTTTGTTAACCTGTCCAAATCACCCCGTTTTATCTTAATTTATGCAGTTGTAATTTTACAACATATATGTGACCTGGTCTATGAAAAGGGTGCTTACGTGTCAAAAAATCATTTTTCACTTTTTTGCCGATTCGGATAGAGTTTGAGACGCTCTTTCACATGGTGTAATCTGGAAAATCATAACTTGTTTAAAAGTTTACTAAAAGTGAAGAGAAAGATGAGTACAAATATGAAAAAAACTGTTTTTTTTTTAAATCTGGAATAAAGAAAATACATCGATTTATAAGATAAAAAAACGGTAAAAATGTAGATTAGGGGAGCCTCCTCCAATGACCTTGACCTTGACATATGTTGTCAAGGTCATGACCCTGAGTGATCTTGAGGAAGTTTTAACCGTCGGACCTAACTCGTTAAAAAGTTACAAAAAAAGTTTCAAAATTAACGTATCATTTCTGTTATTATTTCTGCTATTACCTATACACTTTTTATGAGTGATCATTAAAAAGTTACAATTTTTTGTTTAAAAAATGTAAACTTTGAACAAAAATTCTGAAAAAATTTTGTACGCTAAATTGGGTCAAAGTGAACATTTTTGTCTCATAGACTTTTTTGATAAAAACAATAGTTTTCAAGATAGAAAATTTCAGAGCTTGAAAAATGACTAGATTTACGATTTTTGTTCTCACGAACTAATTATCCAATCAGCACAAATAAAAAACGAAAATGTTCGGCCAATCCTAAACTTTAATGAGCATTTTTTTTATTTTAATCTGTACTGTTATTGACAGTGAAAACTGTATTAGAATGAAGCTCTGAATGCTCGTCCGTGGCGCGTGAGCGATCTCGGAGCTACGTTGCCACGTCAGCGCGTGAGCGATCTCGACGCTACGTTGCCACGTCGGCGCTCCGAGCATGTTGCATGCTGTGTCGAGCTGCGATGCTATGAATCGCGTTGAGACTGGAGATGGCTCACGCGCCGCGAACAAGAATTCAGAGCTTCATTCTAATAAAGTTTTCACTGTCAATAACAGTACGGATCAAAATAAAAAAAATTTTCATTAAAGTTTAAGATTGGCCGAACATTTTCATTTTGATGTATGTGTACATAAAATTTTATTCTAACATTGCATGTAAAGAAGCTCATTAGTGAACACAAGCTCCAATTACATTTTATGTATGTGCATTATAATATAGGTCTGTTCTTTATTGCTGAACTTTTGCACCAGTTCATCTTTTTTCCTTTTCCCTTCTCCTGGAGAGAAAAGGAAGAAAGATGAACTAGTGCAAAAGTTCAACAATAAAGAACAGACCTTATGTGTATGTATGTACATACATACATACTGTATCTAAAATTTAGTTTTAGCATTGCATATATCATCAATATATGTCTGTACGTATATTAAAATTATGTATATTATTGTGCATGTACATATGCACACATTATAAAACACACAAAATTGTAATTCATATTCACTAGTATGTCTTTTTATATGCATTGTTAGAATTAAATTTTATGTATATATACACACTTATATACACATAGGCCCGTATTCAGAACGCGCTAACAACGATATGTTAGCGCGCTAACATGCTACAGTTTACGTCACGTATGCTATAAAATTTCAGAGATAAAAGCGCGCTTTTATCGATAAAAGTGCGTTCTGAATACGGGCCATACAATTTTAATGTGTATAGACATAATATGTGTATGAATGTTTCAGCACGATTAGCTTCTCCTTCCCAGATAGCAAAATACTAGCAGTATGTCAATGATAAATCAGCAAATTTAGTCACAATTGTAGATCAGATTTCAGTATACTGTGGTCCGTATTCAGAACGCGCTAACATGCTACAATTTACGTCACGTATACTATAGAATCGTTCTGAATACGGGCCTGTGTCTACTGCTTGATTTTGTCATCATGTGACTTGTCAAACATAATATAACAGAAATGCACAAAAAAAATGGAGCATATCTTGCCATCATAATAGCAGAAACATGATGCAAGGCTTGTTTATTTTCTGATATATGTCTATTAGTATTAGTTGAAATAGCAGACTATGCTCGGCTGTTATCAGAGATCTGCTAATATAATATGTGAATACACATTTGCGATACATGCTCTTGGCAAGTTTGGCTATCTGTGAGAATATATTATACATATTAGGGTGGCCCAAAATTGATAACGTTTCAAAATGTTAATGGGCGTTTTCATAACTCGTTAGTGCATAAAAAAACAGAAATTTTGAC
>NW_017276116.1:0-2488 GCF_001594065.2 Cyphomyrmex costatus
AATTGAGAATATTTTAAATTCAGTTGTCTTTTAGAAAATTGAAACGCGTACAGTACATACGCAAGTTTTAATTTCGCCATTAAATAATCGAAGACAAATTAACTGTTGACATATATACTAACCCAAGAACAGTTCCACAGATCAGAGTACTTAAATTAATTACATTATCTGTATTAGTTGGCAAAATTGCCCAAAATATTGTTAATAATATTCTCAAAATGGACGATATATTGAAAATAACAAAGTCACGAAAAATTCCCGTTGTCAAATTAATAAACAAGATTGCAATCCATCCAATTATTATTCGAATTATCAAGTTACGCAGCATTCGGTATTCCTTTGGCACACCGAGCGCTTCCAATGAGTTGTCTACTATGGAGAGTTCACGTAAACATGCTTTCAATTCCTTTAAAAAATCATGTTGGCTGGTTATACGGCATACAATAGAGGTTTGGCAGTTAAGTCAGGATCCCCCCCTGGAAGAAAAATCAAAACAGCACCTTTGCCAGAATTAAGTGTTACTTATGTACTAATTGTGTGCCTAATGACAATTATTGTGTTTGAACAGTTATGCAGACAATCGCGATTAACCTTGGGGGTGCTGACTTATCGTTAAGTTAGCACCTCCTTTATTAAATCATATACAAAATAAAAAAATTAGTACAGTGAAACTATGTGCTTTTCGATTTTTTCAATATCATACATCAAAATTCTTGTAACAGAAACGGTTTAAGAGATACACGTATACCTATATCAACAAATTTAGATACATGTTATAACAACGATACAAGAGTAAAGTTCCTGTTACAATGCAAACAGCAAATTGGTTTTAGAAATTGTTCCATTTATTCCTCCATTTATGTGCTTTTAAGATACGCTCAACGAGATTTTTGTATATTCCCCTTTGGATCGAAAAATCACCCACCTAGTAGATTCCGCTGTCTCCTTACAAGACTAAAATGTCAGTTAAAATGCAGGCAGCGAATTGGTTTTTAATGAAAATAATAGAAAATTTAATAAAAGTAATCATTAACTAACACCTAATAGCTGATTAATTCCTGTACTTTATTATTATTAATTAATTATAACCAGAAGACGATTTCAATAAAAATAAAATTCGCTCAGATATATTTTTCAATTAATATTTGATATAAATTATTATTCTTATTATTGTCAATTATAAATCTTAACTGACTATATGATTTAGGAAATTTCATGAATTTTGTAAAAGTATTGATTTAATCTTTATGTTGTAAATATGTACCAATGCAGTAGATGTATAATATTCTACAATACATCTACTTTTATAGAAATATATTTAAAAATTTAGAGTGAATTTTGATGATCCTTATTGTTATTATAGCTACGTAATTTGATTAAAAATTGATATCATGTAACTGTTTTTTTTAAACGCCGCTAAAAAATAAGACGTAGGTTATTATATTTTTGTCTATATTACTCATTTCTTATGTAGTTTATATTTTTAATTAATGTCGCCTATATTAAGTAATAGTATAAAATATTGACGAGATATAATTTAAGCGACCAGTACGCATTCCTCAACTCTTCCCTATGTGCTTTAAAAATATGTACGAGTTTTTGGTTTTACTCTCACAATTCAGCACTTACTGACCAGAGTACGAAAAATCTGTCAGGGAAAAGAGTATGCAAAGTAAAATTAGACGTACTTATATCAAACATTTTTTTTAACTGGCACATTACCCTTGTAACAAGACGGTTAGTACTCATTTCGGGGGGGATTTTCCAGTCCAAGTGGGTGAGCACTGAGATTTCGTTGTACATATTTTGAAATCACATAAATAAAAAAAACTTTTGGAGCCTAAAATCAATTCGCTATCTGCTGTTTAATTGGCACTTTTTACTCTTGCACTGTTGGTATAATATGTATCGAAACAATAATTTTAATATATGATATTGAAAGCACATTTAAACCACGTAATTTTACTAAAATAGTTTTACGATTTTGTTTATGATTGAATAAAGGATTCTAACTTATAATTATGCTAGCACCCCCACCATTAATCGTAATTTTTTGCTAAACCGTTCGAGCACACAAATTAGAGCCCATACAGTTAGCACACAAGTAATTCTGGCATAGGTGCCGTTTTGATCTTTGTGGCAGGTTCCTGCTTAACAAAGATAATAGAGAAATTGTTATAATTTTATACTCAATAAAGATTGATATAGCAATGTGTGCGGAAAACGTGTTAGATTAAAATACAAATGATTCGTATTTTAATATTAATAACATAAATTAATTATTATAATACAATGACCAATTTTAGACATAATATAATACAAATCTTAATTTTACCAAACATACATTATCTCCAATAAATATTATTACAAACATTAAAATTGATGGAAAAAAAAAATTTATGACTTCATAATTTTCCAAAATAAGAAATATGTAATAATTGCCAAACCATCTTTAACACTTATAATTAAAAGTTCGTTTAAACGGAAG
>NW_017276117.1:0-12093 GCF_001594065.2 Cyphomyrmex costatus
TAATAATTTAAACCTTTAATACTTTAAATGATATTATCTAATATAATATGACCACGAAAAGTAACTGATATATTACTAAATGTGCCAGTTCAGAGTGAACATACATTATGTATATTTTCTATGTTGAATATGTACCACGAAAAGTAAATGACAGATTATTCAAGGTACAAATTCAAAATAAACATACTTACATATAAGTAAAACAGATTACAATCTGCATATTACAGTTTTCTAGAAAATAACTGCAATAAACATACATGAAATATATTTTCTATGTTGAATATGTACCACGAAAAGTAATTAATAGATCATTCAAGTTGCAAATTTAAAATGAACATACATACATATAAGTAAAACAGATTACAATTTGCATATTACAATTTTCTAAAAAATTTCTGCAATGTTATTTTTAGTGCACAAAATATAAAAGTCGGTTATTGAGATTTGATTTGAAATTTATTTTATTTATACTAGCCCGTGCAATGAAAAATAATTGCTTGTAATTCCAGAGTACCAATCTGTTAATGACTCGGAAAAAGAACATGGCGGTCTGCTCTCAAAAGACTTTTGATGGATGGAATAAATGATTGAAATAGAAGTTATAAAAATGTTTTAGATTAAAAGACTTTAATCTTTCTTTAGTCGAATTTCTAATTTTTGTTTGAATTTCCGGTTTTGAGTTAGTTGTATTATAGCATATATAAGAAATTTACGTGCAGACTATTTCTATCAGTTTCAACGGCAGTTCTCATTAGTTCTCACAAAGTTCTATGCATTGCAATCATTTATAAGCAGAATTCCGGCCTGTATATATTTTTAATCAATTTTTTAGTACCTGAGTCCAGCACGACACTTGTAGAAAGAGTGACGTACTGGACTCAGGTATTAAACAATTGATTAAAAATATGTAGAGGCCGAAACTCTGCTTATAAATTATTGCGTTGCATAGAACTCTGTGAGAACTAATGAGAACTGCCGTTGAAACTGATAGAAATAGTCAGCACGTCACTTTTTCTAGAAGTTTTATGCCATTTTCTATATATAGAATGTATAAAAATTGTTAAATGTTGTTATTTTATTTTGAAAATGCATATCTTAGTTGGTTTTTAGTAGAACTATCGGGAACTGTTGCTAAAAGTGCAAATATTAATTTTTTTCTCGTACTTTAGAGGAAATCTGACGTGCCAGATTTGCGTAGTTAGCACGCCGTATTTCCAATTTTAGTTTCTTCATATTAAAACTGCGGAACCATTTTTTATTTCTAGGTAGAACTGTAGAACTATGAAAAGTGCTACTGGAACTGTTGTAATTTTTTTGATGTCGACAGAATGTCGTGCCAGCTTCACAAATCCTAGATAGTAAATATATGTGTTCATTTCATATCAGGCATCAAAACTTTCGCACGCACCAGAATCACTTTATAACGCGTTAGATAAACGTAAGAATGTCAAATGTGATTTCAAATTTTCTCGGGAAACATCAAGTTGAAAACTACAGTATATCAGTAGATGATATGATGACCGCTTTTAAGAATATCGGCGTTCATATGTCATTGAATATCCATTTTTTACATCACCACCTTCAATTCTTTGAAAAGCAGCTTGCTACAGAGTCAGAATAAGGTGAAAAATTTCATCAACAAATCATGCAGATGGAATGTGGATACAAAGGAAAATCTCTACTTTCCATGATTTCTGATTTTTACTGGTCAATTGCTGAATAAATTTAATAGTACATAGTGTAACAGTGGAGGATATTTGTTTATTGCGCGGCCGGGCACGAGCGAAGCGAGTGCGTACGAGCGCCCGTTCCGACCTATAAACAAATATGCCCCCACTCGCTACACATAGAATTTTTCATTACAAGTGCTCGTCGTAATATACCCTATACAGCAACGTTTTTGCGCAGAAGAGTGGGATTAGAGAAATAACTCAACGGCTTGAGGTAGTGGCTATTTACCGCATGCATAAGCGTTAAGGTATAGGGCACATTACGTGCACGCGTAATGAAATAGTACATTGTGTAACGCGTGGGGGCTAGTGTTATGGCGCGAAGGGCGCGAAAGCACGAGCGAAGCGAGTGCGTTATTGGCGCCCGTCCCGCGCTATAAACACTATACCCCCACTAGTTACACATAATATTTTATGTCACGCGGTTCGCGTGACATAAAAAATATTAACATGCGCGTATATTTGTTATCATATATATTTGACCACAAATCGCGCTACCTGTATTCCTCAAAATTCTAACTATAAATAACTATAAACTGATTCTCCATTTTTGTACGATCTAACTTTGCCAAATCCATTGGGGAAATGGTAGTGGGCCGTGCCCCCGACATAACCAAACCCACGCGCCCTTTGGAAAATTTTTGTGGTCGCACAGTGTAATCAGACAAAACAGATCGAATCCATCTCGACACCATTTATGGAAAATGGTTGAACATTCACGTCAATATTATATATTATATGCACGCACGTACTTATTCCCCTCCCCCACACATACACACACATATATACACACATATAGAAAGTATATGTATTGTGACCGTACTCGCGAGCAACGTCACAACTTCGCCGCGTTCTCTAACTTCATTTATGCGATAGCTCTGCGTAATCGCCAAGATACTCTACGGAGCAACAGTGCGGTTCGTTATAATCATTAAATCTCTATACCGGCCGTGATTTCAACAGCCTAAGTTCCGCGGCACAGATTTTATTTGTCCGTTTAATTGTTGGGCGCCAGACACGAGAGAGAACGTGCCACTCTTCGCACAATGGTTATTTACCTCGCTCGGACAATAGAAAATTGGAACATAAGAGAATTCGCGCGACGGGCGACAGTGGATAACTCAGCTCACGAAATTGGCAGAGGGGAGTGGTCCGCGGAATGCGGGAAAAGTATCGGAGAACGATAGAGAGAGATATGCTGAAATAATTAGACAAAGATTGATAAAACAATACAAAAAATTAAGTAAATACAAAGGCTATTAAGAGTCAACGCTGTTAGCAGTGCGTAAAAATTTAATCTTAAAATCTATAACATAGATATTATGTCGAACGTTTCGATCCTACGTTTCGGATCATCATCAGCGACAATACAATATAAAATTAAACATTACTCAGAGTTGCAAACAATGATGTTGTTCCGCAGTATGTAATATACAACCAATCTGAGGCAAGACTATCACTTCTTCAGGTGAAAGTATGTACATTAGTTCGAATAATTGAGTATGTCTGTGAATTATATAATCAAGAATTATAAATTACCTTAAAAATTTTTTTAAATTATAAAATTTGATAAAACAGTAAAAATTAAATACTCAATAAGCTTACCTCAAGTTGGTCGACAAAAGACATAAAATCAATTATATCACAGAAATCGCATTGATCAAATTTCATCGTCAATATGTCTGTATATGACGATGTACAACGATATAATGAAGACCGTTATTACAAATCAACAGACCACAAACAAGTTAGGTCAAATTAATGTTTATTAGTTTGTCTAAAATATTAGCGTATGAGCGATCAAGACCATCGGTATCTGTTTTTAAATTAAGACCATTACTTTGTGTCTTGATGTAAAGCATTTCTGATATCAATCGCTTATGATAAAAACTTTTTAAAGATTAATAATAATAATAACAATGAGTTTCCAGTGTATTTAGTAGGTCGTTCGAGTACACAAAGAAGGACACCGGGAAGTGTGATACTTCTCAACAGATTTTCTACGACTGTCTCTTAATACAACATTCTTTTCAAATTCTTACAATAAGAACTGAGACTGTATCCAATAGCTCCGCGCAGAACTCATGACTTCAATACAATATAGAAAAAAGAAACGTGACTCGACAGCCGATCATTTTAATTCGGCAACGCAATTCTACTTCAGTCTCAGATATACCGGATTCTCAACATGCACAACTTAATTCTAATGACTTGGTAGTGACCCGGGCAAGTTACAACGGTAATTCCGAATCTACTAAAGCTTGCATCAGAGCGGACGGCACGTGATCGATAGGATAAAGAGCACGTGCTCGTGGCAATAGGCCGGTACGACGTCGGCCATTCTAAATTCCGCGTAGATCTTAACGCGCGATCCGCTCGAGACGCCTACAAAATCTCTCGCGATCGGTGGCTTTACAATAGTAATCTTGATATGATGACGCCCGCCTCATCCGCACGATTCCTCGCTGTCTTAAGCTCTCGTAAGCCCCTGGTCCGTCAGCCGCCTCTCTCGTTACTTCGTCAGCCGGATTATTATTCCCGAGAGATCCTGCGTCCTTCGCGCTTTGCGGTCACCACACAAGTGCCGATGGGAAGTTTCCGCGGATCCACGCAGGCCGTTAGGCCCCTTTCCTATCGGGCCACTTCCTGATTTAATTGGCTCATCACGACCACGTGACCTCGCGACAAATCAGGCGAGTCCTTGCGTGTCGCGTATCCTCATGTCGCATGGCGCGCATTTCCAAATCAGCGGAAAATGCTTTCTGGCGATCAATGATCTCTTGGTGATCTCCACGGAGTTCGGCGCTTCGCCTAATGTCCGTCCAGAGCAGGTCCTTTCCGATGTCACGTCTCTCTCCGAGGCGTCTGTAATAAGGAGTGCGATAAACACCAATTGATAGCGACATTCCTAACAGATACAGAATAATACAACCTGCGTGTACCGCACTTCCCCTCGATCGCAGCTAAGGCCTCCATTAATCGTTCTCCGTCTTGGACGATGTGTTGTCTTCTTTCTTCTTCTAGGGGGTGAGGCGGAGAAAATACACAAATATAGCGCAGCCACCGTCTTCTATCGCAAACGGGTGGCGAAATTCAGACTCAGAATCACTTATAGCTAGCTGAAAAATAACTTAATAGCGACAAGACAGGCAAACAAAAAAAAGAAAAAAAATTAATAATGATACGAAATACATAATTAGTCGCCAGAAATAATACAAAAAAATAATAAAGTCGCACGCTCGCTTGCGCACTCGCCCTTTTAAGCTCGAAGGACTCAGGATCTCCCCCGAAAGTATTGTCAAAAGTGACTGACAAAAATTGTCACGTCACAGTATATAGTATGTAAAATTACATAACTAAATTTTGTTTTCTAGATTTCCTTGAAGACTTCAATATTCATGAAGTCAATGTTATTAATGACCAAAGTCAAGTGATATTAGACATGTTAAATTCTATTAATCGTAAGTTACAAATGCATTTTTTTACTGTTCTCTTTTTTTCAAATAAATTTCACTGACATGTCATTTTCAAAGAATGTATAACAAAAGTATTCCATGTTCTTATTTCATATTTTCAGAGAATATAACAAAAATATTTCGTGCACTTGGTACATTGACAGTATCTATAAATAGTGTAACAGATAAACTGCAGAATAATAATGAACTAAATCCAAATTTTGTCGACGAACATATTGATACTTTAAATACATTTCTCCCGCTACAAACAAAAGAATCTGCAATGGAGTTTGACTTGTTAGATGATGCTGAAAAACATAAAAAATTCGTATGTTCAAGTATATCTTAATGGCCATTCTACAATGTGCTTTTTGTTTCCTGTTTCTTGCTTTTTGTCTCTTGCCTTTTTACCTCTTTGTGCACTGTTTTACCGACAATCGTGTTTCTTGTCGCGTGTATCTTGTCTTTTCAAAAGTTCGTCAACTTTTATCTCAGGAAACAGAAAACGATGAAACATCACGTGGTACATATGCAATATGGTGGCATAGGTTAAATACAAATTGCGACATAATAAAAAAAATAGGATGTCGGATAAATAAAATGAAGAAAATCAGATAGATAAAGTTTTTGGCGAATTGTTAACTAATTTTGTGCGACAAAATCCTCGTCTTTACGATAAAAAATGCAAAGAATATAAAGACAAGAAGTTTGTTGCCGATACATGGATCTCTATCGCAAATAATTGTAATATGTCAGGTAGATAAATCAAATTTTTTTTAATGTTAAGATAAAAATTAAGATAATAAACTAATTTATACATGTAATGCTTACTTTATGGATATTAGATAGTCATATAATTTTAGATAGGTTAGATTAGATTAAAGAAGTTAGTTCATTCTACTTTACAGTTGATGCAGTGCAAAGACAATGGGAAACTCTTCGCAATCAATTCACTCGAGAACATCGTCTTATGATGACGTGTGAGCCATCAGGTACAGAGAATGACACATCTAAAAGACCACGTAAGACATGATACTTATACGACTCCCTTTTCTTTTTGGTTTCACATGATGGCCCATCGTAATACATCTAGCAACTTTATACGAAGAAATACAATGATCAATCAATCATCTCCATCATTATCAAAGTCTGCATAATTAACATCTGTGCCGTTACCATCTGAAACGTTTAGAACTCTGTAGAATCCAGATCTTATTACTGTTAGTGATGACTCAAATGTTTCAACTCCATCAACAGAAAAATCAATGTCAGAAACATCAACAGCTTCAGCATCTTCATCAACTTCATTTAATCAACCAATGTCGTTAGCTACTGCAAAGAGAAATTTAATTTTCCCACCACCTGATCAATCTGCAACTCGGAAGATGAAGGAATCTCAAAAAAAAACCAAGAACAGCTGTCTAAAATGATATGCAATACGACTGAGAATATAAACGAGCTTATTATGCATAACTTAGCAGAGAAACGCTCACAAGCTATCAGTGACGATGGAGAGAAAGCAGCAATAGCGAAAGCATTAATTTATGTATTAAAAAGAGTAAACTCCAAATACAAAATTCAATGTTACATGGAATGTTTATCTATTATAGATAAATATCACACCATGACAGCAGAGGAAACAATTCAAAATCTATAATTTCTTTCTAGCCATCGAAAAAGTACTTCTTTTTATGTAATTATGTTTTTATTGCGTAGGTAAAAAATATTATTTTGTTTTGTACTCTAATATGTATTTACGATACAACGTTTAACCTGCATAACATATAATAAGTAGAAAAACATGTGATTTTGAAGTCACTATAACGTATTTTTTCGCGAGATATAATATACGACTGTTTTGAGATTATTAATAACATATTTTATTTTTTAAGAGTAAACTCCAAGTACAAAATTCATAACAATGTTATATACATGGGATGTCTATTTTGGATAAGTACATAACATGACATCAGAGATTTAAAATATATTTAATAATGATTTTTTTTCCTTTTGATTTGAATGAGTGACTCGTAGGAGATTCTTGATTTTTCTTGATTTTTTCTTCACGCGGAGGTTTAATTTTACCGTTTCTTGTCGCGCGTTTAATGTTCTGTGCTCTAATAAAGTCTTCTGCTGAATCTTCAAATTGTATATGCGGTACTTGTACACTTATTTCGTCCTTCGTAGTGTTTATAATGCTCACGGGGTACATGTGTTCGCGGGGCTCGACCTGACAGCTCCCGATGAAAATCCCTGGCGCGGTTTCTTTAGCTTGCGTTACGATTCCAACGCGATTTTAGTCGGTTACCGTTTGGATGATGGTTTCGCTGCGAGGTGTCAGCGTTAATTTTTTATAAGGATGGAGTTTCAACAGTGGCGTAGCAAGGGGGGGGCGGCAGGGGCGGGCCGCACCGGGTGTCACCTTTTTTAGGGTGACACCCACCCGGTGACTCAACTTTAAGAACAATGTACAAACATTAAAAAAAAATTAAATCGCTAGCACAATTGTCTTCTTCGGGGATTCCTCCACAAGCACTAGCTCAGCTCTATGTATAATTCGAGGTTTCCCGTAAAAGCGGACGGCGCTGTCGTGTGGGATTCCCCGTCCCATAGTCGCGATCCTTGACGTCTCAGTTGCATCATTTCTCATTTGTTTCGTGAAGTGTGTTGTGTTTGGTTGGCGTGAATTGTTAAATGTGTAGTGATAAAAAAAAGACAAAATAATATTTTAGAAACTTAGATTCTGTTATTTGTGAAGATTAAAAGGATTGATTGATTCATATCGAATATTTTATAGATAAGATAATATTATAATTAAATTACTTTCCTAGTACTTCTACGGACGAAACCCATAGATTAATTTTGTAATGTAACGTATTAATTGAATAAATAAATTCAATTATTAAACAAGCTGCAACGGGTGCGACTCTGCTGCAATAAATGCAAGTCGTAATGGGTGCAAGTAGTGATGGGTGCGAGTCCCAGCACAATAACTTTCTGATTAAGAAATTATAGGATATCAGTCATTTTTGCGTCAATACGTATGGACTGACAACATAAGGTCAACCGGGGCTAATACGTCATAATACTTATAACGGGATTTTATCTGATTATAACAAACATAATATATTTCCTTATAAGCTATATATTATAATTAGAGATGCGCCGAATAGTGGTTTCACCGAATAAATATTATGTTAATTTGTGGTTTAGAAATATTTTTTTGAGGTTTAAAAATAAATGCTGATTTAAGGTTTAAAATTAATGTTGACTATACTAACTATAGGTTAAGAAATAAATATATTGACTTAAGGTTTCAAATTAAATGTTGATTTAAAGTTTAATTGCTTAATTTTATTAGCTTCCTTTAACACATTCTTCATAGGATTTTTTTGACTTATAATATAACATAAATTTTTTAGTGTGAGAATCAAACATCAAGTGAAAAATGCCCCGGGGAGTGCATACATCCAAAAGAAAAAGTGGATTTCAGCAAAGGAAAGCCAAACAGGCTAGAATGGATGTAGCTCAGAGTATGTCTGGATTAATTTTTAAATATGTTACAAAAACTGATGACAGTCCAAGTCCAAAGAAACTAGTTTTCACCTTGATGCAAATGCAATAGATGATTTAGATAATATCAGCTCATCTTCAGAAAGCAACATTGACAGGACAGAATTAATTAACACGAACAAAGAAGACGCTGAAAATAATAGTAACAATACTAATAGTGCTACTGATGAGAAAGATACTACTGACGTAAATGAACCATTTTCACACTTTAAGGATGTGTCAGAATGGAGTATTCCTGTTCCATACAATGTTCGCATTGAGATAATAAAAAAAGTAAGTGAATATTTTCAAAACAGAGAAGGACCATTTGCCACTGTATCTAGACACGGAACCAAAATAAAAGGTGACGCTCGTCATCTTTCAAAAGATTGGTTTTATAAAATTATGCCTAATGGTGAAAAAATCCTACGGTTATGGATGGTTTATTCCCCTACCTCTAATAACCTGTACTGCTTCTGCTGTCGTTTATTTGCTATGACCAATAATACCAATGCGGGAACATTTACGACTGGATTTCAAAAGTGGTGGAAATTAAATCCGAAAGTGGCTGACCACGAATGTACAAATGAACATCTAGAAAATCTTGAGAAATGGAAAACTTTGAAAATGAGACTAAAATTGAATAAAACAATAGATGATGCAGCTTTGCAATTGATGGATACAGAAAAACAGAAGTGGAAGCATCTTTTGACTAGATTACTGGATATAACTTTATTTCTGGCTAAACAAAACTTGGCATTTCGTGGACATGATGAAGGACAAGATTCTAAAAATAAAGGCAATTTTTTAGAATTAGTAAAACTATTGTCAAAGTATGATGTAGTGTTGAAAGAACACATGATGCAATTGGAGCAAGATAAAACTTCAAAAATATCATATTTGTCGCCAGATATACAGAATGAATTCATTAATGTTTTATCAAACCATGTGAAAACTAAGCTTGTCAACGAAATTAAATCGGCGAAATATTTTGGTATTATGTTTGATAGCACACCTGACATTTCACATATTGACCAAATGTCTGAAGTGATACGTTATGTAAAAATTGAAAATAGAAAAGTGGACGTCAAAGAAGTATTCCTTGGATTTTTTCCTTTGAAAGGAAAAAAAGCCTCTGATCTAAGCGAAGAAATTCTTGAGAAGCTTAAGACAGACGATTTAGATATTATGATGTGTCGTTCTCAAGGTTATGACAATGCTGCTGTTATGAGCGGTGTGCACGGAGGAGTACAGTCCATTATTAAAACAAAAAACAATAAAGCTATTTTTATTGGTTGTATTGATCATTCGATTAATTTGTGTGGTCAACATTCATTTGCCCAAAATGTATCTTGCGTTACATTTTTTGGAACGGTAGAGACGATTTTTTCTTTTTTTTCCGCCTCCACTAGCCGTTGGGAAGTGCTTATGAAACACAGCAAATTATCTGTTAAAAGACTCGCAACAACGCGTTGGAGTGCTCATTACCGTGCAGTAAAAGCACTAGCAGAGAATTTTGAAGGACTTGTAGACGCAATTGAGGAGTTGTGTGATGGACAAGAAAATATAGACACCAGAGGTGCTGCACAAAACCTCATGCCTGCTGTGTGCAATTACACTTTTTTATGCTATCTATTTTTCTGGTATGATGTTCTTCGGGAAATAAATGCTGCACAGATTGCATTGCAAAGTAAAGGCTTGATTGTTGACGAAACTGCTACAAAAATAGAGGCACTTCGTCTTTATATCGAAGAAAAACGGGGTCACATTGTGGAAGAGGCAATAGATATTGCTACAAAAAAATCAGAAGACTACGATATTTCAACAGAAAGACGATTCCGTCGTAAAAAACGGGTTGTTGGTGAGATAGCCAGCGATGCAGGACTCACACTGAAAGAAGAACTTCAAAAAGATATGTTGGAATGTCTTGACCGATTCAGAGTTGAACTCCAGACAAGATCGAAGTCTCTTCAAGATGTGGCTTCATTGTTCGAGATCGTACAAACAAATACTTTGCTTTTGGCGAATACTGAAGAACTGAAATTAGCTACATCCAAATTTACTGATTTTTATGATGAGGTCTCAGAAACAGAATTACTTTTGGAGATACCAAGACTGCGAAGACACTTAAAAGCCGCTAATGTTACAGTTTCTGCTTGGGTATCTCTAGATTTTTTAAAGTTTATTGTAGAATGGGATTTTACAGAATCTCTTCCAAATCTTATGATTGCACTAAAATTGTTCATGACGGTTTGCGTCTCCGTAGCTTCATGTGAAAGGAGTTTTAGTAAACTAAAATTAACAAAAAACTATTTGCGGGCAACAATGACCCAATCGCGGCTTAGCAATCTTGGTATATTAGCCATCGAACACGAGGCAATACAAAATATAAATTTTGATGAAGTTATTTCTGAGTTTGCAGCTGTCAAAGCTAGAAAGAAGAAATTTTAATTGTGAGATAAAAATATTTTTTCTGTGTCTTAGTTTTTATTGTGTTTTGTTATTTGTTTAATATTTTAAATATAAATATTAAATGATTCATGACGTTTATCATATAAAATTTATTGCTTTTTACTTTCGATGGGGTGACACCACCAACTTCCGCACCGGGTGCCACCCAAGGTAGCTACGCCACTGAGTTTCAATATTACTCCATCAACTTGTAGATAAGTTTTTTGATCGCTTTTAATTTTATGCTTCTGCAGGAAATCCATACCGAGTATTCCTGCATAGTCGATAGGGAAGTCATCCTTCACGATGTGAAAGGTGTGTCGTATTTTCTTGTCTCCTATCAATACAATTGCCTTTATTTTTCCAATGATTTTGATTTGATGGCCCGTCACTCCGGTGAGAGCCATTGGCTTCTCGGTTATGAGAGTTTCGCCTTTCAAATTCCCTACTTTAATTTGCGTTAGTGTAGCGCCGGTATCAAATCTGGAGACACGGTAGTGTCTCGGCGCTAAGCCAAGCGCGCGACACTGCCGTGCCTCCTTTACGCGACACGAAGAATTTTTCGGGTCGAGATGATCAGATCTCAGTAACGGCTGAACCGATCAAGTTCTACATACGCTCAATCGACAGGAAATACTAAAATTGTATGATAAAAGTGCTTTCATTTTTTTTCTACGTGCCCTACGAGCGGAGATATCGCGATGCAAAGTCCGGATCTATGAATTTTCACGTTTTATTAAAATTAAGATACGTCGTCGACCAGGGAAGTGATGGGAGAAATGGGAGAAATGTCCGTCTCGTTTTTCCGATAATAGAGGGCCTTTGACTTTATGTGTTATCTCACTCTATCACTCTATCTATCATCTCACTCTATCTATATCTAACCAGCAGACAGTTTTGCATGG
>NW_017276117.1:17031-25011 GCF_001594065.2 Cyphomyrmex costatus
CTGGAATTACAAGCAATTATTTTTCATTGCACGGGCTAGTATAAATTAAATAAATTTCAAATCAAATCTCAATAAACGACTTTTATATTTTGTGCACTAAGCATAACATATCGCAGTTATTTTTTAGAAAATTGTAATGTTTTACTTATATATGTATATATGTATGTATGTTCATTTTGAACTTGCACCTTGAATAATATATCAGTTACTTTTCATGGTAATTTATTATTAGAGGAATAAATGTGTTTGAACTAATTGTGATATAATTTTTTTAAAGAAGAATTAAACCACTTGGGTTGAATTAGGAAGATCTTTCAATAAGAATACAAAGACATATACTTAGGTTTCATTGTATATATGAATAAAGATAAAGATAGTACTACATGGGTTTTATTATTTATTTAAACCATTTGGATTGAAATAGGAAGAACTTTCAATAATAATACGAAGACATATACGTAGGTTTTATTGTATATGAAGATGACTACATGGGTTTTCAAAAATATTAGATTAGAATTAGAATAAAAGATTTATACCCCCCCCCTTTTTCATTTCTTTTATCGGCAGCGTTATTAGTCTAAGACCGCTATTCGCATGCTTTCTGGTTACTTGCGTAATTTGATATTTTATTGCCGGTCGTTTTCTTCGCGCCTGCGCTACTTCTTCTTCGCTGCTAGCAGACGATGATTCCTCGCTGTCGCTATTTCGCTTGCTCCTTCTTTGATTTCTCACCTTTACGGCGGTGTTTACTTGCTTCGTTTTATTATCCGTTTCACGTTTCGCGCGTGGTCGCGTATTTTTGTCGGAGTGTTCAGCACTCATCGCGATTATGTCCCGCCTTTTTACAATAATTGCAATATTTTTCGACGGTGTTTACCCGCGGTCGGCCTTCTGGCTGAGGTAAGGGGAATCGTGTCGCGTACCTGCTGCTACGACACTCGCGTCCATGATGTCCGAATTTTCCGCATTTGTCGCATTGTATTTTTTCCTGTTGACTTGGCCCGTCTTTATTTCGGTCGCTCAATGGCGTTCGTGAGGAAGGTCCTTTGACTCTTTCTTCCGCGCTCGCGGCGTTAATTGCCTCCTGCAGATTCGTATATCTTTGCGATCGGACTATCATTTTAATATCTTCGCACAGTCCTAGTTCAAAATTTAGTAAAGCTTGATCTTGAATAGTGTCGAGAATTGCTCGCTTGTATAAGTTCGTTTTTTTATTAGTGTTTCGTATATTTCCATAGCTAGTTGATCCACGCGTTGACCGTACGTGTGTGCATTCTCTTCCAATTTCTGTTTTAAAGTATTGAATTCTAATTGTAGATGCGAGGTTCCACGTTTCCCTAAGTAGTTGTTTTCGATTTCCCGTCGCAGTTGCTCGAAATCGCGAACATTTCTTGTTTGGAATTCCAGCAGGAGTTTTACTTTTAGTTTAGTAGTTAATACTTCTTCTAGTAAAGCTGATCGTTATGGATAATTAATTTTTTCCGTAGCATAGGTACTAGCGCTTATGAATTCTTGCGTCTTGTCCCGTTGAGATCCGTTGATTACGGGTATTATGCTTCGTGCGTCTTTTAAACGTAAATATCCCGTTGGTCGATCTGTTAATTCTCTTACGTCATTTGGTGTTCGCCCGTAGGATATGTTTAGTGATCCCTGCCCGTTGTCAGGTTGTCAAACATTTTCTCGATCGCAGTCAGTAAATTCCACTCGGTCCATCCTACCTTGTAAACCGGCAATTGCTGTCAAACGATCTAGGATTTCGTCCCGTCTATTTGTCACTCGCGTTTCGCCCGTGGTTTCTCGGAGACGTTCTATCTCCGTTACGTTTATGCTTGCGTGGCTTAAAGGGCTACCTCCGGTGTCATCGTTCCAGGTATCGCCATCGGACTGGAAAGTGACTCTTTTTCTACCACGTCTATTTTCAGTACCGCGATCTTGCGGGCTGGTTAAATTTTGGGCGTTATCTTCGCCTGTTGTTAGTGAACGTTCAGGGGTATTGTCCCTGGTTGGAGTACGCGTCGTCATGTCACGGCTGTTTGAGTAGTCTCGTCTGTTTCAGTAATTTCTTTATCGCATATTGTCGCGTCTTGTTTTATTAAGTTAAAATCGTCTAAATCTAACTGGAATTCGCGATTTGTTATCACGTAAGGGGATAAGTTTTTATCATTGTCGATTGACTGATTTAAGTTATCGGTTATATTATCGCGCGCATTATTAGTTAGGTTTAACGGCGGTTCGCTATTCGCTCGCTCGGCGGTGTCGATTATTAACCTACGGTTACGCGGGTCAGTACTCTGTGTGTCTCTTGTTTCAGACATGCATAGTCGTATCGCTTACATGAATTCGACTTACATTAGGAGAAACGCTCGCGTCATTGTTGCGCTACTTGGTTCGCTCAGCTGTTCGGATGTGAAGTTCTGCGGAGTCGGCAGTCCGTGTCAGCTGTCGATGTCGTGTTGTCTCCTCTGTCGACACCGTCTCGATGCAAGGTCGTTGGTGGTTGGTCCTCGTAACGCCTCGGGTCCTGGCAGCCTTTCTTGGTACCGTGGTAGCTCCGGGCGTCGACCTCTGCGTGGTGTTGTCACTCACTTGATTACTCACTTTTTACTGAGCTCTTTATCAGCTCTTGTTATAACGAATGCTTGTTATATTTTTACGTCTCTTTACTTGGCTGAGAGATCGTAATCGGAGATTTCTTTATTTCTCCGGCTCGTTACCACTGCGCGGTTTGCACGGGTCTTGAGTCGTTTTCTCTAGCGGCTAAGATCGTCGGGTTCTTTTGGATTTCCCTTCGATTCTTTGGTGATATTTCACCAGATTATCCCACCGCTGCCACCAATTTTGTTGTACCTCTCGGTGCAACAAGATATTAATTTGGGATTCGATCCGCTCAAAGGGTTGGAACCCACGAGGAAAACGAGGAAAGTGGTCAAGGTCGTAGAACAAACACACACTGCACCACACTTTTATTAAAATAACCCCTTTTATTTATTATAACAATTACAATTTCGAATGGTTATTACCACTAGTTACATTTAACCCTTTATTTATTAATATAATTACCCGATTAAATGATTACACTTTGGTTGTTACAATTCGGGTAATTGATTACAATAGTTGAATTTAATTAAAAGAATATACTCGGGTTAAAGTTCTCGCTTAAAGTCCTGTCTTAGACCGGTCGGCGACACTCGTTATCGCGGATGTTATATGACTCGGTTCTCGCGACGCGCGTAACGTATCGTTACATTTAGATGTATGACAAGACTCTCTCGCCGGTCCTTAGACCGCCGAATATATAGGCGTCGCGGAGTCATCGAACTAGTGGCATGCGTGCCGTGTGCAATGCTGACTTTGTCTTCTTGCATTTCGGCAGTTCGTTGTCCTATCGAAATGCAAGATTTGCTTTTTAGCAATAATCGTTCGACATGCGTGCGGTCATTGCCTGCGCTCGATCAGTGATCGCTGTCCGCACGCGCTATGGAATTTGCAGCCCTGCATTTCCGCAAGTCGTTGCTATGCCGAAATGCAAAGGTTGCTTTGCGGTAATAATCTTGCATTTCCGCCAGCTCGTTGCTAGGCTGAAATGTGAGACTTAATCGTGGTAGCACTCGCGGGCTACAACAATGTCCTGTCCGATAATGTTATATCATCTTCAGATATCATCAAAAAATTATGAAGGCACACAATTGATTTGACAATGTCTTCTACTATTTCTGGTGCACAGCACAGATCCCTTCTCAGTGTACGCCACCTTGATGTCATAATCCCAAACGTATTTTCGATGACGCATCTAGCACGACTAAGTCGATAATTGAATATTCTTTCTTCATTACCAAAAGTTCTGTCAGTTCTGGCATATATGGACGCATGATATGGGTGCCAAGTGGGAATGCTTCATCAGCGACAAAAGTGAAGGGGAGAATGACATCACTGCCAGGAATCTCTTTTGGTAAAGGAAAATCAATTTCACCTATATCAATAGCTTGGCCGAAAGCACTGTTTGCCCATACACCACCATCACTTTGAGATCCTGTAAGTGTAAGAGACGTGGAAGAGGAAAGTTTACGTAGGTGTATATAATGCAAACTAGTATCTTGGTGATTGTTATACAGGTACTTACCATAATCGCCAATATCCATCCACGTGAAGCGGTATTTAGCATCACAAGCAGCCATAAGGATTATAGAAAATCTTTTTTTGTATGACCTGTAAAACTGAGAGCCAGTATTTGGAGAACACTGTATTGATATGTGTTTGCCGTCAATGGCTCCAACACAGTTGGAAAATTGCCATCGATTTAAAATATCTTCAGATATCTGCGTCATAGACTTTCTTGTTGGAACCTGTAGATATATACCGGTTGAAGAGCTCTATCCACAAAGCCTTACAGGTTTCCTTAAATATTTTGTGTGTAGTAGAATGTCCAATTCTATAATTCCATGAAGAAGATCTTATTGATGTCTCTCGTGCTAGAATTCTTTAAAAAGTAACGTGCTCAGCGATACAAACACCTTAACATTAGTAATATACAGAAATAAAAAATGTACTTACTCAAAAGTGATGGCCATGCGTAACTCTACAGACAATGGTGTTCTGATGCTTCTCTTAGATAAATATGGTCTCACCAAATCACAAATATAATAAAATTGCTGCACATTCATGAGTGTATAATCGAAGAATTCTTCGTGATCTGTAACTTGCATTTCTCTGAACAAGTTTCTAAAGATTCCCTGAGTTTCTCGAGGATAATTAATTGGACGCACCGAACAACGCCTAATCCTTCTTTCTTAAGATTGCATTTTTGTGAGCAAAAGCATTAGCATAAGACTCCAATATTGGATGCCAATTAAAATAGTCAACAAGTCTTCATCCATCTTTATTTTACAAGCATTAAAACACAATGTGTAAAAATAATTACATAATCTATAAAATAATAATACCGCTGAATGATTAAGGGGTGACCCTACACAATAAATAATACACTGATCAGTAAATACATGTGGCACAAGACTAGAGACGAGATTTATGAAGTAATAGAAGTATCTAACCTAATGATCTCTCTTACATCATGGTTCATACATTAATCAGATTATCTTCGCCACAATTAGTCTAAACATCGTTAGCCAATAAGAATATCTGGAGACACGGTAGTGTCTCGGCGCTAAGCCAAGCGCGCGACACTGCCGTGCCTCCTTTACGCGACACGGAGAATTTTCGGGGTCGAGATGATCAGATCTCAGTAACGGCTGAACCGATCAAGTTCTACATACGTTCAATCGACAGGAAATACTTAAATTGTATAATAACAGTGCTTTTATTTTTTTCCTACGTACCCTACGAGCAGAGATATCGCGACGCAAAGTCCAGATATGTGAATTTTCACGTTTTATTTTTAAGATATGTCGTCGTCGTCGTCATTAACGTCGTCGACCAGAGAAAATGTCCATCTCGTTTTTTCGATAATAGAGGGCCTTTGACTTTATGTGTTATCTCACTCTATCTATCATCTCACTCTATCTATTTATCTATATCTAACCAGCAGACCAGTGTTGCATGGTGTATCACATATGACGCGCGCGCGATTTTAACCTTACAATTAAAAATAAAATATTATTCAATATAATATAAAATATTTATTAATAAGATACATATGTTATTATATATATAAATATTAAAATTGAAATATTGAAATATGTTCGTCGTCGAGGAAATTTAAGTGTCTACGTGATTGATTTCGAGGAAGTAAGTGTCTATGTGTTCGCCGTCGAGGAAGTGGGTGTCTACGTGTTTGCCTTCGAGGAAGTGAGTGTCTAGGTGTTCGCCGTCGACGAAATAAGTGTCTAGGTGTTCGCCATAGAGGAAGTAGGTGTCTACGTGTTCGCCTTCGAGGAAGTGAGTGTCTAGGTGTTTGTCGTCGAGAAAATGGGTGTCTAGGTGTTTGTTTGTTTGTAAGAAACGTCGTCGTCGTCGTCGTTGCCAGTTACGAAGTGAGGAAATACATTCTGGAATTTTTGGCGCAAGAGATAAATGTGGTCGCGAGACGGGTATCTATAAATCACATCGATAGCATAGACGAACACGTAAGTGAAGTTAGAATAAATATCGACCGCTGCGATCTGTACGATCGTTAAAGTCAGATAAAGAGCCTCGGCAATAACAAAGGATTGAGGTTAGGAAATCTATCACATCGATAGCATAGAATAGACGAACACGTAAGTGAGGTTAGATATTTTCTGCTTTATTACACAAATTCTCTGCTGTAATTCCGCTGTAAGAATACAAATTAATTTCTATATAATTATTTTCTTTTTACAGAATTTGGTTAGGTTACTTATTTACCGAGACACTACCGTGTCTCTAGATCTGTTATTTATTTGTTTGGTAAATACCTTAATTTGTATTTTCTATTCCTTATATAATTATAAGAATTGATTCTTTGTGCTTGTTGATAGGAAAAGTCTGAAAAGAAAAAAGGTATCGATTTAAAAGACTCTTACCTTTTCTTTTCAGAATTTTCTCTTCAATAAATCTGAAGATAAAATACAGCACAAAGAATCAATTCTCTTATAATAATAAAGATAAAAAAACAACAAAAATAAGGTATTAATATTCGGTATAAACAAGCAACAATTATCAGTTGATAAATTTATTATATAAAATTCATAATTAAAACACGAAACGTTTCGACGCTTACTGCAGTCCTCTTCAGTCTCAAATACATAAAGATATCGAAAAACATATAATAAATCCAATAATCTATGAGCTATAACTCAGATGTCAAATGTTCTCTCTTAGTCAATTGTAAAATAAAGGAAAGAAAATTGTCAAATAAAGCTGTTTCCGCATCATGATTCTATGAAATTATCAATAAAATTAAAATTTAATCAAAGAATAAATAAAACAAACCAAACATAAAGGTATATCGTACTTACACAAATTTCAGATGCCCATATGCAACTTTCTTTTCTTCAATAAAATTATTAAATTATTACCACAGAGATACATTGTGTGTAAAAGACAGTTGTCAGAAGAATAAAGGAAATCATGATCTTAGCAATTCGAAATGTCAAACTTATTTGTTATTATAAAATATATCAAAACAAAATATTATATGCTTTGTCTAAGTTTTCCGTGTCATTTTGGGCATTAATGCCATTCTTCTGTTCCTTAATATAAAGCATCTCTGAAATCAATCTCTTGTTGTAATGAGACTCTACATCCATAATTTGAACATTATTCCAATCAAATGAATGTTTATATTGATTGCAATGCTTAGATATTACAGAATAATTCGATGGATCACCTCTCAAATTGAGCATATGCGAAAAAAAAACCGAAAAAAATGCACAAAACGTAAACTCTGCAGTCAATGATATTAACAATAACGACACTAATTAATTCAAGGAACTATAATAAAATACTGTTATGGTATATAATACATATATTATATTATAAATAAAAATATGTGATGTTATAGTACATTGTGTAACGTGTGTGGTAAGCAGTGCTGCCAGTCGGACCGGGTTCTCCTTCCAGTACCTTGCATAAACCGGCAGTGCACTATTTTTACATTGAATCTTTAATCTATATTTAAAAAAATTTAGATTTAAGATTTAAAAATTAAGATTTAAATATTAAATATTTCCTGTGTACACTGCCTGGTTTGTGGAAAGCACTGGAGGGGGAACCCGGCCCGACTGGCAGCACTGGTGGTAAGTTGTCCATTGTGTGACGCGAAGCGAGTGCGCTCCCCCGCGCCCACGCTGCGCTGTAGACAATTAGCACATGAGTTGCACATAGATCTTTTTCTTACGAGTGCACTGTGTTAGTAGAAGAACTTTAGGTAATTATTCACTTTAGGGGATCCACCTCCAATGACCTTGACCTTGACATATGTTGTCAAGGTCATGATCCTGAGTAACCTCCAACAAGTTTTAGCCGTCGCTCGCCCTTCGTTAAAAAGTTATGATCAAAAAAAGT
>NW_017276117.1:25227-37790 GCF_001594065.2 Cyphomyrmex costatus
ACACACACACACACACACACACACACACATACACACACGGGCGGGTGCAAGGGGGCGGCCTTCGGCCACCCCCCCGCACCCACACCGTCACAGAGGTCTCCTCCGACAGTACAATCGTAGAAGTCGTGTGTCCCTGTGCAGAGGGGGGGAGGTGAGGTAAAAGTTACTTTGCGTGGAAAGTTTAATGTTCCTGAACAAAGGAAGGTGTCAAATAGTACTTAATAGCATATATGTATTATATATCGATGTTAATTTTAAAACTATGATTGTTAATAACTTTTTAACGAAGGCCGAGCGACGGTTAAAACTTGCTGGAGGTTACTCAGGGTCATGACCTTGACAACATATGTCAAGGTCAAGGTCATTGGAGGTGGATCCCCTAAAGTGAATAATTACCGAACTTTATTACCTTCAAGCATACAAAGCCTAAGAAGAGGACTTGGTTTACAGTTTATCTATCTATCCTTACACATCCATCCATACTTTACTCTCGTGCATATTTCCTCTTTATCCTAGTTTACTCAACTAGCCTTCGTTCATTCATCTATTAGCATTATACTTTAAAATCTATTCTCTCTTACCTATTATCTACTTAATTTATTAATTCCTTCTAGCTATTTACACAAAATTTTCTCTCTAGTCTTCTTGTATTCCTAACTCGTTTTCTCGCTTCACAATTCTGTCCTTTTAAATTCCTTATTCTATTTTATTCTATTCCTCGTAGCTACTCTTTCGCTTTTAAATCCGTACCTGAAGTCTATATTCATACCTATCCCCTTACGGAAAAAAACTATTAAGAATCAATAGTTACTATTGGTGTTCCAGTAGTTACTACTGAGACTCCAATAGTTACTACTGAGACTCCAGTAGTTACTATTGGAGTCTCAGTAGTAACTACTGGAGTCTCAATAGTAACTACTGGAGTCTCATTGTCAGTAGTAACTACTGGAACACCAATAGTAACTATTGAGACTCCAGTAGTTACTACTGAGACTCCAATAGTTACTACTGAGACTCCAGTAGTTACTATTGATGCTTCAATTACTATTAGGACTCCAATAGTTACTACTGATGATTCAATAGTTACTATTAGGACTCCAATAGTTTGAATAATATTGGATCCAATAGTAACTATTCGGCTAATACATTTCTGCACTTGCGGAAATAATACATACGCTAATACATACACTATCATATAAACACATAAACCATCTGTTTTTAATATTTCCATTGAACAGATATATCACAATTATATAGACGTTGACATATACAGATTCGTGGGTCATCGAAGTACAGCAGTTCCCGTACGATTGTCAAGGTTAAGCAGCGAGGTTCGTGGTACAACTTCGGATGGGTGACCATTTGGGAAACATCATCAAAAAAAATTAATTCTCGAATGTAGGATAATTTTTCTCGAGGAAAATTTTTTTTTCACGATTTTATTCTAAAATTGATGCTAATTAGTAATACTTATTTTAATAATCTAACAGTAATTAGAGAAAACTGACCTTTTTTACGAGGGACTATTGACCAATAGTAACTATTCACTAACAGTATTAACTATTGGCCAAATTACTATTGGCCATTTCACCATTTACCAATAATTTTTTTCCGTAAGGGTTCATAAGTCTATTTATAATCCTACGCCTCACTCTAACAATCCACTTATCTATGTATACCTTTTACTCACGCTTTCTTTATAAATTTACTTCGCCTAACTACTTGCACAGAATTTCCTTTCTAGCCATTCCTGTATATTCCTGGTTCATTACTTTGCCTCACATTTCTATCCTTTTCAATTCTTATTTCATTCCTCGCAGCTTTTCTTCCTCTTTTAAATCTGTAACTAAAAATCTATATTCATACCTATATCTAAAACTAAATCTACCTTTTATCCTAATTTACTCGACTAACCTCCATTCATCTATTTGCGTTGTAACTACCTGATTTTTATACTCGGACTAGCTCGCCGGGAATGCGTGTCGTATAAAAAAGGTTCGGCGGGAGGAGTATTTGCGTCGGAGCGGTGCGGCGGAAAAATAATATGTGAAGCTTCGGAAATCGCAAAAGAGAGAAAAAAAAAGAAAGCTAATACGAAAGTAATAATTAGACGACAAACATAGTTTATTACGACAACTAGACAATGAACGTATTATAATAATAGAGAAGATATAACATATAAGAATATATAATTATAATAATAGAAAAGATGTAACATATAGAAATAGATAATTATAGCGAACGGACGCGATTTACGACGATACAGCGAAGAAATAAGCGAGCGCGGATAACAGAAAATATATACATACATAAGCGAGCGCGGACAACAGAAAAAAAAATGTATATATGTATATACAATCGAAGAAAAACGAATGCGGACAATGCAACGAAACTAAGTCTAAACGGCGCGGGATATCTACAGGCGATCGCGAGTTTTCTCGACGGCGGTTCGCAACGCGGCGGAACGCGGGTATACGCCAGCAAGCGTAGTTTCGCGGCGCGGTGCGTAATTCGTAAGTACTACTCGGAAAGGAAGTGGAGTTGGTACTTGACGGTCGGGAACGCCCGACAGAGGCAGGGAGCGCTCTACCTTTTTTCTAATGTCAAGTACCAGGACGGGAATTTCGGGATGCGGAAAAGAAGGTACGGAAGGTGGGAGTAATTACTAATAACGGCTGTCCGGCGGCCGGGAACGCCCGGCAGAGGCAGGGTACACCCTACCCCTCATGTTCGTCGGACGAGCGAGTCACTGGAGCGGTATCGTGAGCTAGAATCTGGTGAGCGGATATGGTATCAGGAAAACGGCGGAGACAAAAATACCACGCGCGGCTTGACATCGCGGTATTTTATACTGGGTCGCCAGTCTCGCTCGTAATGCTTCGGTCGGTCGCGGTATTTTCCGCCGATCGGCTTCTCGTGGGAGAAGATTTCCGATCAGCGGTCCCCGACGACGGTCGGCACTTTCCGGCGAGACTGGCGGTTTTAACGGCGGCTGCTGTACCTGCGAATTATTTTTGGTTTAATTTAAAGATATACTCGGACGCACCGCGCCCTCATCGTCGCTAATGACCACTGGTCATTGCGACGGCAACCGGCTAGATGTTTGTGCCGGGTACGATGCCTATTTTTAGGGGGCATCGTTACATCGTTATACTTTAAAACCTTTTCTCTCTTACCTATTATTTTCTTAATTTATCATTTCAAACAATCAACTTGCTCATAATCCTACACCTTGCTCGAACAAACAACTTATCTAAACATACCTTTTACTCATTCTATTCCTCGCAACTTTTCTTTCTCTTTTAAATCCGTAACAAAGATCTATATTCACACCTATATCTAAAACTAAATCTACATTTGATGTTATCCTGCCTTAAACATTTTCTTATCCTGAAATTCTTCGTGTATCCTTGTCCTCATCCCGTCTTCCTCTCCATTCCTTGTTCTTTGTCCTCTTTATTCGAGCCTTTTTAAAATGTCCTATTACTTGCCTCTTATTATTTGTACCTCTCCATCGCCTTATGTTTTTCTGCCTCATGTATTTTCTTCTCCTGAATTTCTTCATGTGTCCTTGCCTCCGTCTCGTCTTCCTCGCCATTCCTTATTTCTTTGTCCTCTTTATAACCTTTTTTAAAATTTCCCATAACTTGCCTCTTATTACTTGTGCCTTTCCATCGCCTTATGTTTTCGTGCCTTATGTATTTTCTTCTCTAGAAACTCTCCAGAAATTCTTCATGTGTCCTTGCCTCCGTCTCGTCTTCCTCGCCATTCCTTATTTCTTTATCCTCTTTATTCGAACCTTTTTTAGAATGTCCTATAACTTGCCTCTTATTTCTTGTACCTCTCCACCGCCTCACGAAACGGCCTGTGAACTTTCCTAACTCCTATTACCGTTTTCCTTTTTTATTCTTTCTTTACATCGAGAATCTTATTACAACGTTATTTTCCTGCGTTGCCCTTCCTTATCTGAACCTCGTTTTCTGGTCCAATCCTTATGAATACATCCTCCTTTTCCTCTAACTATTATGATTTCCTCTTTTTACCTCTGTTGATCCTTCCCTGTACATTTCTTGCCTTAAATTTTTGATATTGCCCTTACATTTCCTTTTCCTCTTCTCCTGGCTCATCCTCTTCACCTTTTTCGTTCCTATCTGAAGCGATATCCTATTCCCCGCATCCTTGACCTCTGTAACCAGTTTCTTTTGCCTAGGATCTGCCCTTCCTTTTCCCGCTTTTTTCTGCCGTACCAGATGCGTTCCTCGACAACATAACCTCCTTATACTGTTTACCTCTTATATTCCTAATTCCTTATCCTACACTTAACAGAACTCCTTTCTTTCACATACCCTATACAATCTCCTTTAAACCTTCACGTACACACCTTCTCTTTTACCTAAAACTGACCTATTTAATTATTATCGCACAAAACATCACAAGCCATCTCAACACACATACGCTCTTACGTACGCCACCTAACCAAGTCCGCACTGTGTTAGTAATACGTTATACAATTATAAATTCGCACGAGCAAAGCGAGTGTGACTTATGGGGCGGTGCGTGGGGCACAGGAAGCAGGGGGCGGTTCGGACTAAGAAATTAAAATATTTCGTATATAAATATTTAACAATACAACCAAATAGTCACTGAAAATTAATTTTTGAATATATAGAAAATATTTTTCGTTACATATCTGCTTTATTTTTGCTTTCTGATGTACTTACTGATTTCATCTGAACGTTATTACACGTTGAAGGACACTTACAGTACGTGAGCTAGGTAGTATATTTTGTCAGTCATTTCCTCTCAAGTGATAACTCGTGAAATGCTTCAGATAGTTGTATTATGCAGCATGGTGAACGTCAGCTGCCGCTCCGTGGGCGGGGCAGCGGCAGCCCCTCAATCACGGAAAAAAAAAATTGTTTTCAATCATTTCCTCCCGACTGAAAATTTGTTAAATGATAGTTAACGCAATTATTCGAAAATAAAAAAAAGTCAGCTGGTCGTACCGTGGTGGATTATACGTCAGCTGGTCACATGAACATGAAAAAAAAAATTTTTCGTTCAGTGATGTCCTCTCACTTGTAAATGTGTCAGATGATACCATACATGCTATTTCGAATAAATAATAACGTCAGCTGGCTGTATGTTGGTGGAAAGGTCGTCAGCTGATGCAGTGAAAGGTGGAGCATGGGAGCAAGGCGTGAGCGCCGATCGCTTATTTAAATACGTCAGTTGACGGGTTTTCCACCAACATAGAGCCAGCTGACGTTTTTATTTATTCAAAATTGCATGTAAACTATCATCTGACCCATTTTCAAGTGAGTGGAAATGACATAACTACAGTTATTCGACATTACACTCCATGCACAGACAGAATGAAATAATTAATATTTTAATTAAATTAATATTCTTGAGAAATTTAAGATATTTAAACATACGGGCTTCAGTACGTTAAAATTGATAAATATATAATTAAATAAATGAAATTTAGCAATATATAAATGCAATTATTTATTTGTCAATAAAACTGAAATGTATATAGAATAATATTTATTTTAAAGTCATTAAATTTCGTTTTTTAAAATAATCATTAATCATTGATCTTCTTCACTTTCACTTTGGCTCGTGGCGCTCTCATCTTGTTCTGATTCACTATCACTGTCGTCAGAGCTGTCCGCTGCCATTATATCTTCATCATCGTCATCTATGAAAAGATAAAAAATTAAGTATTTATATCGTATGTTATATAATAAATATGAATAGAATTTTCAAAAATGTTACCTTTTTCTGGCTGGATAGTTATTTCAGTAATCGATGATGGCAACTGGTTTCCAGAAAACCACCTGAAGTCATACATATCGTCGACTTCTTCCCAGCCATAGTCTGAAGGTCCATGAGTGGTCGGAACCTTCAGGTGCGCGTGCGACCAAATTTGTGCTATGAAGCATGCTCTCAAAAATTGTTGGTGCAATTCTGATTTGCATGGTGGTAGGGACGAGCCATCAATGCTTTTTTTGGGCAACTGAAAAACATCATTTTTGTCGAGCAGTTTATATGTTTTTTGAAACATCGCTGTTCTTGCCTCATTAACGTATTTCAATCGTTTGAAGCCATACATATGACAAACAAATTCCTCTATTTTGCCTAAAAGTTCTTCTCGATTCTCTGATGGCTTTGACATCTGTATGAAGCAGTTGGTGAAATCGTTTCCAGAACTAGTCATAATAAAAAACGGTCGCTTTTTGCCTTTTCTAAAAAACGCCGGATTGAAATCACATCCCGTTAGGGCGTGAAATGCTGGAAGTGTTGCGCTTGTGTCCTTTCCTAGAGCTTCGTACAATTGTGTTACGTTTATAAGTCGTTTATTGTTTCCGACACCGACTTCTATACATATGTGAATATTGTTTGAAATTTTATCCATATTGGCCAACATAATAATCAACACGTCGATGTCAGAGCAACGGATTGTCACATTTGCATCGAAACCTAGCTGACAAACGTGGTAAATCATTTTGGTGTCAGCTTCTTCGTGGGCCCGACACGTAAGTGTCTGCTCTTCAGTTCTTACAACTTTGCCGTCGCTAACCGTATATTTATAGCACACGTCCGCGTTTACATAAATTGTTTTATTATTAATAAACGGTGCCATTTTATCTGCTTCCCAATCATCAATGAAAAACTGCACAAGCGCTTCTTTAAAATTGCTGTTTTTTAACTCGACCGAAAATTCTTTTTTTCGTACTTGGTCAGGGCCATCGATACGATAATTAGCTTGAACCATGCCTCGTAGCTTGTGTTCAGTATCTTTGATCGATGGAAAAATGTATCGATCAAAGGCAATCACGATGACTGTTGCTCTACTCGCACATATCATCTGCAGCACCTTCTTTGAGATGTTTCCGAAGGTCAGTGGCACATCTTTTAGCAGATTTAATATGAAATATCCATCGAATATCATAACGTTCGTATATTGTGGGTCCGTATGAAGTGGTTTGGAATTCACATATTTCTCTAATAGCGTCATTAATGCCGATTTTTGCGTTTTGCAAATACTGCCGTCAAGGTGACAAAGAGAGAGTGGCACTGGTGTTAATGGGTACGCAAGGACTTTATGTAAGTCGAGTTCTTTCTTTAAAGAAATATGGAGCAGTTGTCCGAATAAGTCGCGCTGCATTCGCAATTCCGTCTCTTTTCGGGCAACAGTTACCTTTTTCTTGGTAATCATTTCTGTAAATGTATGGCACTTTGTCTTGGAAATAGCTTGATCGAAGTTTTTCGGTTCGTTTATGCAACTTTCAATGAAATTTTCTCTTTCTTTATCACCATCTTCTTCAACATTTAACAAGAAATTTTCAACGGCTTCAGGTGCTGCTTCGCCAGTAGAAATGTTATACAAACAATTTTTATCTAAACTATTATGAAATGGATTCATGTTACGCTTGATACAATCGATGAGTATGTGGAGCTGTGTTGTACTTTTTTTTATCTTGCTATTTTGTAAATCTGCTGTAACATCTTGCAATTTGTTCAGCCCTGTTTCCTTAACTATGTGGCTAATGATGGCAGACCGAATAGTGTGGCTGCGGCACCACCGCTGTCTAGCTGATATGGAATTGGTTATGTGCGAAATTCCAGTCAGCTTATTCGCAGCATCAGCATTAATGGTTTGCTCAAGAGTAAGATCAATCGCTTGTTTTGAGAAAGGTTTTGTTGTTCTTTTTATGCCAAGTGATCCTTTCGTAAAGTTCTCACGTAATCCTGGATGCGTCTCGTCAATTTTCATCAAATTATCAAGGTATCTTACTAAATAACGCGCGTAATTTGGTTGATTAAAAGTAAAATATAAATTAACTATTTTTGATAATGCGAATTTATACATCTCAAAATTACCGGTACGGATGCTCTTATTTAGTAGTAAGTAGTAATCGATGAGTTTGACGTAAATCATGTAATACTGTGCTGTCTTGCCGTGTTTGCCTTCCAATGTTTGCATTTTAAATTTTTCGTATTTTTCGAATATTTCTTTTACTTCAGCTTGTTGGATTGATGGTTGAGATGATCTTGTTTGCTTTGAAAACTGTATTAAATAGGTTTTAAATTCAACGGGTAAATCTATGTTTTCTTGTTCGATAAACTTTTCAAAATGTATCATTTTTAAAGCTAACGTTATCATGGGATGAAGACGTTTGCATCTATTAAAATGTTTGCCAGTAATAAATCCGTTGACCGATCCGTTTGCAATCATTTCTGCATTCACCATGATTACAGACAAGCCACAGTAATCAATAAATTTACCTACTGCTTTGAAAAATGCCATCATAATATGGAATGCTCCAAGGTGGATAAATAAAATATCAAATAATCCCTTCTCTGTACTTTGAATCTGCAGCGCAATTTTCGCAATAGCAAGATCGTACGTAACTTCGATGTAATCTTGTCCACATTCACGGGCCACTTTTTTACTTTGAAGCATGGTCTCATATACAACATCATTATTCGTTGGTGAAGCATTGATTGTTGTTAAATAACAAATAATTTGCTTGGGGAATATATCATCGTACAACAAACTATTAAAGCCAACCCACATTGGTGTACCTGGCACATTTAAATAGTGTGAAAGCATCCATGCAAAATCAATTTGTTGTGCTGATTGAAGATTTATACTGCTTAAGCGCAAAGACGAATCAAGTGACAACATACATTCAATAAGTTTTGGTCGCTTTGAGTATTGTTCTCGTTCGCGGTCAATAATATCAAAACTCCGCCTATGTTTGCGGGATTGTGATGCCGAAACTTCAACATTGCTCACATCGCTATTTGTCTGAATGTTGTCATTATGAGGTACTTCTTCTTCAACAACATTGTTTTCATTATCAGCAACTTCCTCGTGAGGAACATTGTATTCATTAAGAGCTACTTCCTCCTCAGCAACATTGTTCTCAATCTGAAAGATTATACCAACAGTATCGTGGAGCGTATCCTTACCAGTTGTCGTTTCTACAAAGCGATCGTAGTTGTCGAATGCGACTCCAGTGTACAGGCCAGGTGTTCGTACGATGCCTTCTGGACAAATATCGGACAGCTCACAAGAAGTAAATGTTGCTTCGGTCTCAAGGCCTTCCAATGCACTGTAACTGCAGCAATGACCATAACGATGTATAATATTAACAATTTTTGTGCTGTTTGTCAAACTCTTCAGTGTCATACCAAGGCAAATCTGCTTTGATAATTTAAATCGACCATTAAAAACAGCATATATCAAATCTTCCGAAAACGATTTAGCTAATCTCGTCGTCTTTTTGTTTTGTCTCCGTCGGTAATTTTCCCCAGCTACTACTTTTCTATAAAAATTCATCACTGTTTCCGGTACTTCACATTCACCTTCTATTAAACATTTCGTTTTTATCTTTTCTGGTAACTTTTTACGTTCGATTTTGCGTATTTCTTCGTGTAGAATACGTGCTGCGGCATCTAAAATATTAACTTTATCGACTTCATTTTGTATCATGATATCCTTGAATGATTTTACGAGAGCCTGACCTTTAAAAGTTATTATGTTTATTTTTTTCGAAAACTTTTTTAGCAATCTCTCTTTTAAATGATACGGTTTTAAAGTGTAAGATGAAATGTCTTGCTCGTTATTTTTTAAATGATTTACAAACATATCATTTAAAAATTTTAAAAAGAAAGACTGCTCTCGACAGACAATGTTTTCGTCAACGAACTTCTCAACTACTTCATAAGCTTCTGCGCGGATATCTCTCGTATAATGCCATTCAGACCTTTCTCTGTCTCTTGCTAATATCGATTCTCGCGATGTAACATACACATTTTTACAACTCTTATGAAAGTAGTACTCTTGATCTGGAGACAAGTTATGGAGCTGTTGGTCCATATCGGAATCGCTACTGTCTGTCGCGAGCTTTATTATCGAATCACGTCCAATTTCTGTTAAAACGGATAATTTTTGATCGCGACCTTTAACCTTTTTCCTGCTTTTCCCACAAAAGAAGCACGTACAGATATTTTGGCCATCAGTGACATCTGGCGAAACTATATCGGCTTCGACAGAAACGTCAAAGGTTTCGGCAACTTGCGAGTTTCGGTCAACCTCGCTGAGATCGGCATTCTCGCGGGCATCGGCATTGTCATCAGGATCGGTTTCGGCGTCGGGCTCGGCATTGTCGCTGGCCGGAATATTTTCGATGTTGATAATTCCACTAGCCCTCTCATTAGAATTAACATCGTCGCCTTCCTGTAGCCTAAGAAATATTTTTCTCGTAAATACAATATACCTACATGTATATAAAACTTTTAAGGTAGGGCTATGGGTACGAAAATGTCTTTTTTCCTTCTTACCAATAATTACCAAATTTGGTCCATATTTTTATACATAATTTATTAAGTTTTATACCAAATTTTAAGAAGATTCGTTCATTGCATTAAGATATATACCTGAAAATTTGATTTCAAGATTATTTCAATGCTACTTAGGGTTCATTTTTAGGCCATCAATCTTTTCATATAGGAATATTTATTTCGCATGAATATTTCAAACTGAATTATTATATAAACTATTAATATGTTAAAATGTAATATTTTAATTAAAGTTTTAAAAACGAAATTTTTGGAGCACATCCGTTGCGGAGCAAACTTGGCGTTGCTAACAGCGCACTGTAAACTCGTTTAAAAGTCCATATGATTTAACATGGGATAGGTTAATCAGAGATAGGTTAGAAAAATTAATCAAAATAAGAAATAATTTATATACATACGATAATACTGAGGGAGACGCTGCTTCTGTTGATGATGTGGATGTTGATTTTCCGTATTTCGGCGGCAAAGCTGTAAAACGTCGATAGCACTCGCTATGGTACATCTGAAAACCATTATGCCGTGTAGGAAGCACTGTGTCTTTTCCCGCTAAACTATTATTCTTTCGAATATTTAAAACTTCACTGCACTTGTTCAAAATTTCTTCGCGGAATACTTTCAACTTTGAAGTTGTTTTTCGGCAAAGAACGCAAAAAGGAGTTACGTTGGACATGTTTATACATTAAAATTCAACCGACACTGTGCTACTTCTCAAACGTTTATTTTCTAATGGCTTAATATTGACATATTTATTTACATTTAGTTCGATGACCGTGTACACGATTCAAACTTAAACTTATTTATTACATTCTGTCGGTATAGATATAGGGAGAATGTACAAGCAGCGCTTATTTTGAGCAGCTGCCTTGGATATAATATAATATAATACATCCACACATACACACATATAATGATTATTTTAAAAAACGAAGTTTAATGACTTTAAAATAAATATTATTCTGTATACATTTCAGTTTTATTGACAAATAAATAATTGCATTTATATATTGCTAAATTTCATTTATTTAATTATATATTTATCAATTTTAACGTACTGAAGCCCGTATGTTTAAATATCTTAAATTTCTCAAGAATATTAATTTAATTAAAATATTAATTATTTCATTCTGTCTGTGCATGGAGTGTAATGTCGAATAACTGTAGTTATGTCATTTCCACTCACTTGAAAATGGGTCAGATGATAGTTTACATGCAATTTTGAATAAATAAAAACGTCAGCTGGCTCTATGTTGGTGGAAAACCCGTCAACTGACGTATTTAAATAAGCGATCACGCTTTGCTTCCATGCTCCACCTTTCACTGCATCAGCTGACGACCTTTCCACCAACATACAGCCAGCTGACGTTATTATTTATTCAAAATAGCATGTATGGTATCATCTGACACATTTACAAGTGAGAGAACATCACTGAACGAAAAATTTTTTTTTTCATGTTCATGTGACCAGCTGACGTATAATCCACCACGGTACGACCAGCTGACTTTTTTTTATTTTCGAATAATTGCGTTAACTATCATTTAACAAATTTTCAGTCGGGAGGAAATGATTGAAAACAATTTTTTTTTTCCGTGATTGAGGGGCTGCCGCTGCCCCACCCACCCACGGAGCGGCAGCTGACGTTCACCATGCTGCATAATACAACTATCTGAAGCATTTCACGAGTTATCGCTTGAGAGGAAATTGGTCAGGAAAACCTGTTGCTGGCTCACGGACTATTACAATCTTGGTAAAATGGCCCCGTCCACAAAGGCTCTAGCAGGTTAAGAAGGGGTCAATCGGCCCCCAAACGGATTATGACCAGTATGTCACCAAAAAGTTCGTTGAACCGAAAAAAAAAATTGATAGCAAAGATAGCAAGATAACCCTAAAATAGTTCATCGCTCTGATTAAAACAATTATGCAATATTATGGAAGTCTTAAAACACTGAAACATCCATAATATCGCCTTAACCCTTTCAGTCACGCATTTTTCTATTCACTGAATTCGCTTGAAACTCGTTACTCAGGGGTTTTTGGGGTCGTTGATTACGAATCAGATATCATTTTTCAGGAATTCAAAATGGCGGATACAATATGGCGGACGACTTTTTAAAAAATGGATGAATTTTCTTGAAACGAGTTACTCGGGGGTTTTCGGGGTCGCAGATTACAAATCTGATGTCAGTTT
>NW_017276117.1:38515-45894 GCF_001594065.2 Cyphomyrmex costatus
GAGAAGTGGAGGTAAACTTTATGCAGAGAGAGAGAGAGAGAGAGAGAGAGAGAGAGAGAGAGAGAGAGAAGGATGTTGGACGAGGATATAACGGTGAGGTTGCTCCACGATACGTATTTTTGTAAAGTCGCATGCACCGAGGCGAGGGATTTTCGCGTTCTGCCGGCGAGTGCTATTTGTGAAATTTCGCGAAGCCGCCATTGGCGGCAGTTTGGTTTAGAGGATAATTTGGTGAGGCACCCGTCGTCAAGCGTAAGAGACTCCCGAGCTCGAGGGTGATCGGCTACCGGGGATTTAGTGAGACATTACCGCGGGCCTCCTAGAAATCGCGACGGTCGAAAGCGGAAAAGCTCATGCACGTGTGATGCATGTTCGCGGGACAGCGGCACGGGGGCGAGCGTTCGAGGGCGATTATTGTTACCGAATTTTGTTACCGGTCACACGTGAATCGTGAGCGACCGTCGCGTAGAATTACGGCGGTCGTGTCTTGGAGGAAATCGCCTAGATCGGAAGCTCTGGAACGCAAGTCCCGCGTGAAGCGCACGGTTCCATGTTGTATTATATATCGGTGTTGGTGTGAGTGTGAAGTCGCGCGTTTCGCGTCCTCGCAATGCTATGAGAAAGGTCGACGTTATTGTGAATCACGAAGAATCCTAATGTCAATACTTTATGCGGCAAGCTGATGCTGCCTAGCTTTAAACTTAAGATTCGCAAGCGAGGAATAACTGTAATTTTGTGCGTTCTCGTTTATGGCAGTTCGCCCGGCGCATGCCGGCTTTGTTACTTTCGCGTTAACTTTAGTGTTTGGTTGATTTTCTCTTTGGCCGTCTGTACTATTGTCGATTGTTTTGCGACATTAATCTCTGATCGACCTGTATTCGTGAATTGACTATAATGTATCGCGTCTTTATTGATTTAATTTTGCTACCGATCTCTCGCGTCATTGGATATCGTATTGTCGTCGTTAGTATTGCGAAATAATTTGTTCTTGCGCGCATTTGATTGATTTACTTTTTGTTTAGCCAAGAGCATAATTCTTTTTGCGGGTTCACAGCGCTCCAGTTTATTTTGTTATTTTTTTTGTTAATCTTTCCACGCGCTATCAACGCAATATTATCGAGTCCTTTATTTTATTTCTTTTTGTTCGTAATAAACGCTTAATGTTATGTTACCATTAAGAGTATGATTTTCGTGTTCTCGTCGTAATCTTTCTTCCTGCATCTCCCTGTATCAACACAACCCTCGTCTTTTCCTGAGACCCTGCCCCTCTACCGTTAATTGAGCTGGCCTAGCCGCGTATGAGTGAGAATTTCCGGGACTTTCGCGTATTTTTCGCGTTACGACTTTCGCGCTTGGTGGTGTCGCGTTTGAGGATAGAGTTTTTCGCGAGGTTGACGTCGCCTTTAAGGACGTCTGGTGCCCTACTTTCGCGTTTCGCGATTCTTGCTCGGCCGCGTGAACCTTAATGTTTTCCACCTGCGACAGGCAAGCGAATAACGTCGCAAAGTATACAAAATTATTCTTTTAACAACGTAGATAAGACAAATTTTGGAACGTGAATCAATCTCTTTTATACTATAGATATATAATGCATGCTTTATATACATATTTGTATATATTATATTTTATTACATCGTTGTTACACCAAAGCTAAATTGTGTTGATCGGCATACTGGTTACCTACATTATAAAAGAAGAAAAAGAAACCAGTATGTTTTGGTGTTGGCACAACTGACTTTGGTAAGGACAAGTTTGTAAAACAGGGCTCGACACACGATGCATTTTTCTGCCGATTTTCAGATCGGTTTCTCGTCTCTTTAATACGAACCTCTTTAATACGATTTTCAATCCACGCGTAATGTCGATCGGCATTTAAATTGCGCGCGGACTGATAAAATAAAAAGGACGGGAAACCGATCTAAAAATCGTCCGAAAAATGCATCGTGTGCCGAGCCCTGTATAAATATTAAATAAATAACAATTTCACACATCTGTTATGTCATAGTGACAAGTTTCCATTGCATAAATGTTACATACGTTTTTCATATCAGTACATAATTGTTATATATCAACCATATCGCCGTTTCGTATTAAAATCATATCACTATTATAAAACTGCTGTAGATAAATAGGACGACAAATTTGAGAAAATTCTCCGTAACAAATTCACTTAACTTTGGATATAACTGTTACGAACCAAAAAATTAAGATTATGTATGAGTTACGTGTTTGTGATGTATTTATGTTTGCTGGGACGCAACTAACACAATATACTTTTTTTGCGCGCGCGCGTGTGGAAATACTTTCCTTTCGATTAAAATAAAAGGTAAATTATTCTACCAAATGGTATTTCACAAGATCAAAAACAAATTCTTAACGCCGTAAATGAAAATTACTTTAAATTATTCTGGGACCGATGAGATCGAATAAGTAACAAAAAAATACGGTAATTATTTAGAATAGGGGAGGAAGCACCGATGACCTTGACCTTGACATATGTTATCAAGGTCATGACCCTGAGTAACTTTGCCTTAACAACTAGCCGTCGCTCGCCCTTTGTTAAAAAGATATTAACAAAAAAAGTTTCAAAAATAACGTCCTATTTCTGCTATATATACAGTATTAAATATATTCTACATAGGTTTTGACCTTCTACGCCAGTGCTCGGAATTAGTTGCACATTTCGCGCCGATTTCTGAGGCGACGCCTACTGTCTCCCCACTACCACTCGAGCCTCGGCGGCCGAGCCGCCGACCGCTCACGTGACGCTGTTCCTGAGGAGCGTCGCGATACTTTCCAGTATGCTGGGAGTACACCTTCCGACAAATATCATTAAAATATTTTTTTTCTACGTGATTTTTATTTGAACAAATTTTTGTATTATTAACATATTATGTATATATTCTATAATGATATAATTTTGAAAATTATTACAGTATGATAATTACAATATTGAACAACAGTTTTCCACATCACCTCTGAGGTACTATTGTTGACGCGTTTTTTTAAAGTGGTTTCCCAGTAGGCCTATTCCACTAAAAAAAAATAACGAAAAAGCTGATTAAGTATATAGCTCGAGGAAAGCAATATTCTTTAATGTTAAATATTTATTAAAAAAACGAACGAGAATGAAACGGGAATAATTAATTTTCTTGAAATTTTGAAGGACCCCGCACCAATCTTATGGAAATTGGTTCCCGGTCAAATTCCGTAAAACTTCAGAATATTGTTATTCTATATGTTCTGATCAAAAGCTTCAATGGGTACGAGGTCTGAAAATTGCTAGTTTCCGAGGTACAGAGTATTAAAGTTTCATTATGTGGCTATATATCCTGTATAAGTAGAGAAGGTTTCTTAAAACCGGACTGCGGCGAGCCGCGGGTTTTCGGACGACGAGGGTCTCAGGCATCGCCGAAGGTGATATTATATAGTATTATATATATTATATATAATATAATATATATATGTAATATATAATATTATATAATATTATATTATATAGCGTTTCCGCCCGTGATACGTACAGTACTTTTTTTTCACACATATATCGCGGTCGTAAGTGGTCGTAAGGTTGTCGTAAGCAGTCGTAAGGTGGTCGTAAGCTGGTCGTAAGGTGGTCGTAAGCGGTCGTAAGGTTGTCGTAAGTAGGTCGTAAGCGGTCGTAAGGTTGTCGTAAGCAGTCGTAAGTTGGTCGTAAGCGGTCGTAAGCAGGTCGTAAGGTGGTCATAAGGTGATCGTAAGCCGGTGGGGCCTTACTACACATATATATACATATATAGATACACGCATATATTCTGGCATATCTTTAAAACATCGAAGGCATTGATTGTTTCTTTGGTAGTCCTTCTCGGGATAGTAGGCAATGTTTTACAGTAGGCGCGTTGATTGTTTCTTTAGCAGTGCTTTTTAGGATAGTTGAGGGACATTTTGTTCTGGGGAGTAGCAGCTGGTTAGACAGCCCGTTTTGGGATTGTTAGCTAGCAGTTACATCGGTTACGGGCTTTGTTTCTGTAAAAGTATTTCTTAAAATATATTAAAAAGTACATAGAATATGGCGAACCTGCATTGTTATATTTGCGATAGACGATTTCCTCGTAGAACAATGTCTTGCATCGATGGAGAGGAAAATGATGCAAAACTGAATATAGCGGTCCAGAGACGTAACGCCTTTAATAGGTGTGCCTTGGAAGTAACAGATCTCACTCGAATATGTATAAATTGCAACCAGTCAATTCGTCAAGAAATACAAGCGATTGAAGAGGATCCTGGTCGTTTACGATTAAACGTTTTATCACAAACTAGGAATGGCACGTGCCTTATATGTAACGCCGAGGTAGACCTGCATCGATTGTCAATTGAATGTAAAGCTAATGTCTTTATTTGCAGAAACATATACATTCCTGAAAATGTTAAATCATGTCAACATCATTTGGATGGTCGAGGCTTTTTGCTACCAGCTCTGTTACTTGGTTTGCAATCTATTAATAGACCGTATGTGATCAGAGGACCGGAACTGCAAGTATTTTTGCAGGGACTGCGCGATGTAGCAACTAGTATGACGCGAATTGATGACGAATCCAGCTTAACAGATGAGGAATTCGAATGTTTCTCTCCAATAACAAAAGATCAATTTAGAGAACTATTTACTTACTGTGACAGAGTTCCTCGTGAAGGAGGTTATAGGTATGTTACTAAAAAACATCTGTTAATGTTTTTGTGCAAAATGCGACAAGGGCTTTCAGATGACTTTGTCTGTGCTATGTTCCAATATTCAAGCAGGCAAGCAACAAGTTTGGCTATTGCTACTGCAAGACAATCTCTGATGCAGCGTTTTGTGCCTGCCAATATTGGTTTCGACGCAATTACGCGAGAGAATTATATTGCCAGACATGTAACTGAATTCGCCAATGAATTGTACAACCCGGATCCCATTACTCCTAGAGTCATAGGAATTACAGATGCTACTTACGCGTATATGCCGAAAAGTACAAACTTCAGAGCACTTCGACAGTCATATTCTGTCCACAAAGGACGTCACTTAGTCAAACCGGTATTGATAGTTGCGCCCGATGGCTGGATTCTTCATATTCAAGGTCCATACTTTTCTGATCATTCGAACAATGATGCTGCTATTTTGCGAAATGAATTTGATCATGATGCGCAGAGAATGAGAAGATGGTTTCAGGAAGATGATATTATGATTGTCGATAGAGGGTACCGAGATGCCATTCCACTTTTCGAACAATTAGGCATAACTTGGGAAATGCCAGCGCTGCTGAATCGAAATGAACGTCAGCTTAGCACTGAAGATGCAAATGAGTCGCGGCTTGTTACAAAATCAAGATGGATAGTAGAAGCCAGAAATGGCCATCTTAGATCAATATTTAAAATCTTCCAGCATACTGTACAGATTCAGCATATTCCGAATATTGTAGACTTTTATCGAATAGCTGGTGCAATTATAAATAGATACCACCCTATAATTTTGATGGAAGGAGCCAATGCTGAAATGGCTCAACGACTACTTGAACGTGCCAGGGAACCAAATGTTGTTCAGGCACTCGTGGAAGCTGAAAATCTTCACACAAGAAACGCGCAAAGATGGGTTCGTTTAAATGCTGGTCAAATACAGGACTTCCCAATTTTAACAATTCAAGATTTAAAAGACCTTACGTTCGGTATTTATCAAGTAAAGTTGGCCCCTTCATATGTACAAGATAAATTGCAGCGAGAAGCGGAAGACGAACTACAGGTAGAGATGTTGAGAGATCAAAATAGACTGCCTCAACCAGGTTTTATTAGAGTTCGAGTCTTTTCTCGATTTCGTAACAGTACAAGACATCAGCTTTGGATTTCCTATATACCAACTGATGAACAAAATGAAACAATGGAGGATGGAGAAGATGAGAACGAAAATCCTATACAAGGTTATTATTGTTCCTGCAAGTCTGGTGTTCGGACTGTTGGCACATGTGCATACATTGCAAGCGTTGTGTGGCTCTTGGGTTATGTGCAATACGAAAAAAATGTCCATTATCCATCTACGAGACTAATTGAGTCCATACAGGATGCAGGAAATAGACCACTGTAGAATATTGAATTATAGAAAAATCAGCCCTTTTAAGGGCTATACGATGTATAAAATCCGATCGCGCAACCTCCACGTGGTATACATCGGGTAACGCTGATGCCGACGGTTCCTGGGTTTCATATACAATTATCTATCCAAACTCGCTTTTAGGAAACCTACGTGTAAAACCAATATTTTTTTTATAAAACTTTTATAAAACCAATGTAGGGGAATACTCTGTAGACATATTCCCCACCCCATCTCTTCTGTCTATCATGCCTCAAACTTATATCCCTTCAGAGGAGGCTGCTCCCCCCGCCCCCTTCCCCGCCGCTAAAAGTATCCTAACCTAACCTACAATAACTTTTTTTCCCAGTTTAAGAAACCTGGCCTAGTTGTACAGGATATACCCGCATACTGAAACTTTGATATTCTGTACCTCGGAAACTAGCAATTTTCAGACCTCGTACCCATTGAAGCTTTTGATCAGAACATATAGAAGAACAATATTCTGGAGTTTTACGGAATTTGACCGGGAACCAATTTCCATAAGATTGGTGCGGGGTCCTTTGACCTTCTGAGTCGTTTGCTCGATTGTACTAGTAATGATACATCCGCAGAGATTTTAGACGTAATAGTTCGCATCATCGAAGATAACGATGCATCTTTTAAACATGAATGTTTTTCCGTTTTGAAAATGATGCATCGTTATCCTCGATGATGCAAAATACTACTTCTAAAATCTCTGTGGATGTATCATCACTAGTACAATCGTGCAAACGACCCAGAAGGTCAAATTTAAAATTTCAAGTAAATTAGTTATTTCAGTTTCATCCTCGTTCGTTTTTTTATAAATATTTAACATTAAAGAATATTGCTTTCCTCGAGCTATGTACTTAATCAGCTTTTTCGTTATTTTCTTTTAGTGGAATAGGCCTACTGGGGAAACCACTTTAAAAAAACGCGTCAACAATAGTACCTCAGAGGTGATGTGGAAAAATGTTGTTCAATATTGTAATTATCATACTGTAATAATTGTCAAAATTATATCATTATAGAATATATACATAATATGCTAATAATAAAAAAATTTGTTTAAATAAAAATCACGTTGAAAAAAAATATTTTAATGATATTTATCGGAAGTTGTACTCCCAGCATACTGGGAAGTATCGCGACGCTCCTGAGGCACAGCGTCACGTGAGTGGTCGGCGGCTCGGCCGCCGAGGCTCGAGTAGTAGTGGGGAGACAGTAGGCGTCGCCTCAGAAATCGGCCCGAAATGTGCAACTAATTCCGAGCACTGTTCTA
>NW_017276117.1:46220-70386 GCF_001594065.2 Cyphomyrmex costatus
TGCCCCTGTGCAGGGGGGGGGGGGGGGGGGGAAAGTTACTTCGAGTGGAAAGTTCAATGTTTCTGAACAGGGAAAGGTGTAGAATAGTACTTCATATCATACATGATAGCATACGTTAAAACTATGATTGTTAATAATTTTTTAACGAAGGATGAGCGACAGCTAAAACCTGTTGAGGGTTACACAGAGTCATGACCTTGACAACATATGTCAAGGTCAAAGTCATTGGAGGGAGGTCCCCTGATTGAGACATTTACTCTTTTAAAACTATAATTGTTAATAACTTTTTAACGAAGGGCGAGCGACGGCTAGTTGTTAAGGCAAAGTTACTCAGAATCATGACCTTGATAACATATGTCAAGGTCAAGGTCATCGGTGCTGCCTCCCCTATTCTAAATAATTACCAAAAATACTTTCTAAATTATATTAATATTTACAATATTTTTATAATATTAATTCATTTTGTATTGTATTTTATATAAGTATTAGATTTTCTATAATGAAAAAATAATACAACTGAAAAAAACTTCATACGAAGAATTGGTAAATGTTTCACTTTACACAGTCTGCCTCAAATGACTTCCGAGTGACCTTGACCCTCAAGAAGGTCAAGGTTATTGACCATTCTCGTCGCTCGTTATTTGTTGAAAAGTTATTAACCCGTAACGGTCACGCCGGGTCCTTTGGACCCAGGGCAAAATTCAAGTCTAAATATCTTTGTAACTACCGCTCGAAACGGTATCTGTGTCGCCATCTATTGTTGTTCGGATGTTCCTGAAGGGCCCCCACCAGTTGGCTAAGGTCGGCATCGTGTCAGTCTCTGTAGGAAAGGCAAACAGCGCAGTCGTGAAATTTCCCTGGGTCCAAAAAACCCACTGTGACCGTAGTGTTTGAAAACGCATGACGCTGAAACTGGCCGCCGCAGCCAGCCGCCGATCAGGGCCGAATAGGCGGCGCGCGCGGGCCACGGATGGAAATTTTTAAACACGTGCTCGGGAACCGTTTAAAACGTTGAAAAAATTAGTTAAAGAATTCTAAACATAAAGTATGGGTTGAATAACGTATACTGCGATATTACACATATAAAAAATTATTTAATAATATGAATGTGGTGATTTTTCGACAAAAGTACTAACAGCAATTACTTTGCACTTCATAAGGGAGTTCGAGTAAATTTTTTCCAACAGATGAGATCACAAACAATCGATCGATATCGATCAGAACAGAGGGATGGGCTTTTATCAAATTTTTAACGATTTTTTAACTTCGCGGACGGGCGAGGCGGGCGTCGTTTCTCGACAAAATTGCTAACAGCAGTGCCTTTGCACTTCGTAAGAGAGTTCGAGTAAATTTTTTCCAATAGAGGAGATCACAAACAATCGATCGATATCGATCAGAACAGAGGGACGGGCTTTTATCGAATTTTTAACGATTTTTTAACTTCGCGGACGGGCGAGGCGGGCGTCGTTTCTCGACAAAATTGCTAACAGCAGTGCCTTTGCACTTCGTAAGAGAGTTCGAGTAAATTTTTTCCAATAGAGGAGATCACAAACAATCGATCGATATCGATCAGAACAGAGGGACGGGCTTTTATCAAATTTTTAACAATTTTTACCTTCGCGGACGGGTGTCGTTTCTCTACAAAATTGCTAACAGCATTGCCTTTGCACTTCCTAAGGGAGTTCGAGTAAATTTTCTCCAATAGAGGAGATCACAAGCAATCAATCGATATCGATCAGAACAGATATTTCTGACTTTTTTAAGTTCAGTAATTGTATATTTTTGATCGTTATTTATTACATTTAAAAAAAAAACGAGCAAAAATATACAATTACTGAACTTAAAAAAGTCAGAAGTTTATAAACGTTTCATCTTGAGCTTAAACCGCTGCTAATAGTTTTGTCGAGAAATGGTGCCCGCCTCGCCCGTCCGCGAAGTTAAAAAACCGTTAAAAATTTGATAAAAGCCCGTCCCTCTGTTCAGATCGATATCGATCGATTGTTTGTGATCTCATCTATTGGAAAAAATTTACTCGAACTCCCTTAGGAAGTGCAAAGGCAATGCTGTTAGCAATTTTGTAGAGAAACGACACCCATTCGCGAAGGTAAAAACCGTTAAAAATTTGATAAAAGCCCGTCCCTCTGTTCTGATCGATATCGATCGATTGCTTGTGATCTCCTCTATTGGAAAAAATTTACTCGAGCTCCCTTACGAAGTGCAAAGGCAATGCTGTTAGCAATTTTATCGAGAAACGACGCCCGCCTCGCCCGTCCGCGAAGTTAAAAAATCGTTAAAAATTTGATAAAAGCCCGTCCCTCTGTTCTGATCCATATCGATTGATTGCTTGTGATCTCCTCTGTTGGAAAAAATTTACTCGAACTCCCTTATGAAGTGCAAAGTAATTGCTGTTAGTACTTTTGTCGAAAAATCACCACATTCATATTATTAAATAATTTTTTATATGTGTAATATCGCAGTATACGTTATTCAACCCACACTTTATGTTTAGAGTTCTTTAACTAATTTTTTCAACGTTTTGAACGGTTCCCGAGCACGTGTTTAAGAATTTCCATCCGTGGCCCGTGCGCGCCGCCTATTCGGCCCTGATCGGCGGCTGGCTGCGGCGGCCAGTTTCAGCGTCATTGAAAACGCGACAAAAAAAATTATAAAAAGTTCGTGAAATTAAGTGTATAATTAAGTGTGGAAATGTAAGTATTAATGTAGTGCAAAAAAATTTTTTTTACTATCGAATAATATAAAAAATGTTATGTGTAATAATTGTGAAAAATGTACAGATGCCGTACAATTTCCGAAATCGAAAAATGCCAAATATCTTCATGGAAGATGAAGAGGAAAATGGTTTTGATGATATTTCATCGGAAATGGAAGACCATGTTTCGGAAGAATCGGAGCTATCCGAATACTCCGAGGAAAGCGATTCATATACTGACGAAGAAATGGCAGACGACTGGGAAGACGCGCCATTGATACAACGTGTGTCGGATTCCCGCGCAAAACCGCGTGGTCGTCCAACGACGAAGGTACGAGGCAAGAACGGATATACCTGGAGCACCAATACTCCAACACGTCAGGTACGCATGACTATGTATGTGTTAGTATGTTGTTTACTTCATGTACTGTACGTAATGTATATCATGATACATTAGTTTATTTTCAATCACATAACGTGCGACAAGTAATTTCTATTTTACATTTGTATGAGTTTATTTCATTTTTTTTACATATAGTAATAAATAAATAGTAATAAAAAAATAGAAATAAATAGTAATAAATAAATAGTAGTAAATAAATAGTAGTAAATAAATAGTAGTAAATAAATAGTAATAAATAAACAGTAATAAATAAATAAATAATAGTAAGTAAATAAATTTTTATATTTTCCAGATCGCCTAAGTGATGTTGAACCAGTGTTTGTGCAAGGTCCAGCTGGACCTGCTGCACATTTGCATACAGTAGTGGAATTCTGGAATGCTCTTTTTCCAAAAGAAATCATTGACATTATCGTTCAGAACACGAACGATGAAATTGAACGACATTCTCTCAATTTGATACAGCAAGGACGCGATGTACAATCTTATCATCACCATATGGACGAAGAAGAAATACGCGCTTTCATTGGCATTTTGTACTACAGTGGTTCTTGGAAATCATCTCATGTGGATGTTCACAATTTATGGAACAACGAATCTGGAATATGCTTTTATAGTTGTGTGATGGCGAGACTAAGATTTATGGTTTTATCAACGTGCCTACGCTTTGACAATAAAGAAACACGAAATGAAGACGACATATTCTCACCGATTCGCCAGATATGGGAAATTTTCAATTCGAATTGTTCATCTTGCTACCAGCCAGGTCGTCATTGTACAGTCGACAAAATACTACTTGGATTTCGCGGCAGATGCAAGTTCAGAATGTACTGTGACGTGACATTTTGTCAGTCACCCAGAAAAACAGCATAACGCGAGATCCTGGGTCCTTCAGGGTCAACGGGCGAGCGCACAAACGAATGTGCGACATTATTAATTATTTTTATGTCTTTTTGCGATTATTGTATTATTTAATTGTTATGCTCTTTTGCGATTGTTGTATTATTTTCTTTTTTTTTCTTTCTTTGTGTCGCTATTTAGTTAAGTTTTAGCTAACGTTAAGACGATCCTGAGCTCGGGTTTCATTATTAATTACGATCAAAGCCGGTGGCTATTTTGTCTCTCTGTGTTTGATGACCGCCTCACCTACCACGAGAAGAAAGAAGACGTCGCCTGCTGCGAGGGAGACATTGCTGTCAGAGGAATTTGACTGGAATCACGGAAAGAGCGGTACATGCAGGTCGTATTATTTCATATTTGTTACTGTAATGTCGCCATTCTTCTGTGAATTATCGCACGATTATTGCAGACGCCTCGGAGAGAGACGTCAGCTGGGAACGGATTAACAGGCAGGACCTCCGCCGAAGCGCCGTATCCCGTAAAGATTACTGGAAGATCCTCGAGCGACCAAAAAGCATTTTTCCGCCTTATTTGGAAAAGCGCGCCATAGCGCACAAGGATCCGCGACACGCAAGGACCCGCGGGATTCGTCGCGGGGTCACGCGGTCGCGGCGAGCCAATTAGAATAGGCAGAGGCCGATAAGAGAGGGCCTGACGACCTGCGTGAATCCGCGAGAACTTCCGATCGGCACTTGTGCAGTGACTGGCCCTCACGAAGGACGCAGGATCTCGCCAAAACGTATCGAGGATATTCGTTCAGGACGTCCTTGGTTATCGGCTCTCGAGGAAGCTTGACGAAGGAAGCATCTGAGGAGGAATCTTGGTGAGGCGAGCGTTATTCGTTTTATTGTAAAGCCACCGATCGCGTAATCTTTTGTGAGCGTCTTGAGCGGATCGCGTGTGAGAATTTACGCGGATTTGATTCGGTCGATATCGTACCGGCAAAGAGTAACATCCTTGTTTCTATTGATGAGCGCGTGCCATCCGCTTGAGCGTAAGAGTTTGTGATTGTCGTTATTGCTCGCCCGTGTCACTGCCAAGTCATATCGTTCGTATTACTTGTTAAGATTCCGGTTTGTTTAAGAATTAGAGTCGAGCCGCGTGTCATCGCTCAGTATTAGGCTGTCGGTTTGCGGGAAGTTCCGAGAGTCAGACATTTTTAAGTATCATCGACGACGACCTTGATATCGTCTCTTCTGTAATAAAGTAAACTTGTCGTCGACGCGCGAACGTGGAATTCTGTAAACTACGTCAACTCATGTATCGACGCGACTTGAATAAAGTGGAAACTCTTTGTCATTGTTAATATTAATTGCTGCCTGATTATTTCTGTCTGCCTCTACCTCGTTCTCCGACATTGTTCCCCGCTTATCGCGAACCACCCCCTCTGCCAATTTCGTGGGCTGAGCTAGCTGAGCCTGTCCGTCGCGAATTCCGTTGCTCTGTAATTTCTTTGTCCGAGCGTAACATCTTAATTTAGTGCGAAGAGTGGCACGCTCTCTCGTGCCTGGCGCCCAACGAAACTTAGTACGGCTCGAATATCGTAGCACCTAAAATTTAAGGAAGAACCGCACTTTCGCTAATTATATTATTATATCCACCTTTTTGAGCTATCGCGTAAAAGAGCAGCGGATGAAGTGGCGAAGTTGTGCCGTTCCTCAAAAGTACGGTCACAGTACATAAAATCCAAACCTGACAAATACGATTTGAAGTTGTTTGCTCTAAACGAACCAACTACATCGTATTTAATCAATTCTCTTCCATATCTGAGAAAAATTCAGCTCACGGACAAACTGCAGGACGAACAATTGTCAGAATATTATTTTAGAAAGGTCACAGAACCGATTCATGGTAAAAATTGTACCGTGACTTGTGACAATTGGTTCACATCTGTGCCTTTACTGAAACGAATGATACAAGAACCGTACAACCTAAAAATTACCGGAACAATAAGGAAGAACAAACGAGAAATTGCAACCGATATGAAGATATCTTCAAAGCATCCTCCAGAATCCAAATTTTATCATTCCCATGATATGACACTGGTGTCATACACACCAAAGAAAAATAAGATAGTGCTGGTCGTTTCCAATAACTTGCAGTCGACAGCTATTGAAAATAATAAATCAGTCATCATCCTATATTATAACAAGACAAAAGGTGGCACAGATTGCTTCGACTGGTTGTGCCATTCGCATACAGTCAGCAGAAGAACTAACCGATGGCCAATGAGAGTTTTTCTGGGGATGTTGGACCAGGCGGCCGTGAATGCACGTATTTTGTTTAAATGCCACGAGATAAATGCAGGACGATCGACGAACATTTTGGCAAAATCGTGCCTTGATTAACTGACGATGCATCTTGTCCGGCCCCATTTAGAAAACCGCTACGCAAATTTATCCGTACGGATTACTTTGCGTATGAACATTGCGGTAATTTTGGTGAAAGACAGGCAAGCACCGTCAGTTAAAGAAAGACATGTATTGCCGAGAAAACGGAGATGTGGTCTTTGCAAATCGAGCAGTGACAGGAAAACAAAAACTCAATGTGATTCCTGTCTTCGCCCGATGTGCAACGACCACCGTTCTCATCTGTGTACCGATTGCGCGGCTGTCGACTGATTTTTTATAAATAATGTGCTCAATTTAATGTATTTCTTTCATTTTAATGTTTAATTACTATGCACATACATAATAAACGACATTTTTCCCATGAAAAAACGTTTACAATTACCAGATTCTACAATTTCCATGCTCCAATTTACCTTACAAATTATACGTCATTTGTCGAACTTCAAACTCCGGAATAAATATACTTTTTGAAAGGTTCATGAAAAAACTATTTTTTTCCTTAAAGTATTATACTTTGAGAGTACAATGCCGCTGGGTTTTTTTTTAACACAAAAATTATATTTTTAATGAATTTTTATGTCAAATTTTGTCAAAAAAGGTCAAATTTTTTTGCCGAGCACTTTTTACTATTAAAAAAAAAATTTACCTACAATACTCATTGGATTACATAAAACAGACCTTAAACTAATGGCACATTCGATACATATGCACTGACACGGTTCTAGTGCTGCCCTAACACGATGCCCTGACACAGTGTTGCCCTGACACGGTGTTGCCCTGACAGGGTGCTGCCCTGACTCGATGCTGCCCTGACACGGTGTTACCCTGATAGGGTGCTGCCCTTACACGGAGCGAATGCAAAACTACACTAATTAATAATTCAATTAATAATTTAATTTTTAATTAATAATAATAATAATTATTTAATTTTTTTATTTTTAATTAATTTCCGGTCTTTCTTCTTTTATTAAACATAACATATCTTCATCATCAGTACTACTACTTGTTTCTAATAATTTATCTATAATAAATAATAGTCTTTCTTTATCCATTTTGTAATTTTTTGCTGCCTAACTAGTTTTATTTGTCCGTACACCAAACTGCACTGACAAAAATATCAGTGCAATATTTCTTGCACTCGTTCGGTTCATTCGGTTCGTCCGAATACAAATTCAGCACTACACTAGGTCAGTTTTCATTTGCCGAATACGATAATCTAAGCGCATTGATACGGTGCGCACATTCCGAATGCGTGGCACCAAAAAAGTTCGCACTCAGTGCGCACTGGTGCACACTAGTGCAGTCTGTCGAATTCGCCATAACTTCAGTTAAAATTTTAAGTCATTATGTCAAGTAGAAGCCAAATGACAACCAAATTTCTGCCGTGGGTCCAAAGGACCCAGCATGACCGTTATGTTATTATTTCGAGGTGCGACCTTTACGGGTTAAAAAAGATTTAAAAATAACGTACTATTTCTGCTATACATATGCGATATTAAGTACTATTCTGCACCCCCTTCCCCTATCTACGTGTGTTAAACCTACTACGCGAAGCAACTCTCACCCCCCTCCCCCCTGTGCACGGGCACACGACTTCCATGATTGTACTATTGGTAATTATCCCTTTCAGGGGCACATTTTTCTTTTCACTGAATTTGGTTGAAACTCGTTACTCGGGGGTTTTTGGGGTCGCTGAATACGAATCTGATGTTAGTTTTGAAAAATTCAAAATGGCGGATCCAACATGGCTTACATGAAAATTGAGAATCCAGTTATTTTTTTTTTCCAGTTTTTTTTCAGTTTTTTTTTGTTTTATGTACAATAGTATATACAATCATATAAATTTATATATTGATTATGTATGATCTATTTTTCTCTGGGTTGTAAATAAAAATACTGATGAGTATGAAAATGCTTCCATTTTGTACAGGTCATCGGACAATGAATTGTCAAGTACATAACTCGTATACAAGCGTCTTCCATTTATATACTCACCGTTTTGAATCCTCAAAATCTATTTTCATTTTCGTATTCATTGACCTCGAAAACCACCAAGTAACTTTTTTCAAGCGAATTCAGTCGATTTTCAGTTTTTTGTCCGCCATATTGGATCCGCCATTTTGAATTTTTGAAAACTGACAACAGATTCATATTTAGCGACCCTGAAAACCCTGGAGTAACTTTTTTCAAGCAAATTCAGTCGATTTTTAATTTTTTCTCCGCCATATTGGACCCGTCATTTTGAATTTTTGAAAACTAATATCAGATTCATATTTAGCGACCCTGAAAACCCCCAAGTAACGAGTTTCAAGCGAATTCAGTCGATTTTCAATTTTTTGTCCGCCATATTGGATCCGCCATTTTGAATTTTTGAAAACCGACATCAGATTCGTATTCAGCGACCCCAAAAACGTATAAATAATAACTTTCCCGTATGTGTTTGTACGGAATTATGTTTCACAAATGATTTTTTTTCAAAAAATGGTAATTTTTTGGTATATTTTTGTTTATAATTAATTAACTATAGTATTTTAATACGTGCGATATCTTGCATTCGATAAATAAATGCCTTGACTATGTAGAAAATCAATCACGACGTAAAAAACATGAGAAACTGATTTTTAAATGTGAAAAAACTAACTGATAAAAGGTGGGTCGCTGGGCGACCCACTGCGACGCAAAGTGTTATACAGATTAGGGGACACCTCACCGATGATCTTGATCGTGACATATGTTGTCAAGGTCATGATTCTGAGTAACTTTACCTTAACAACTAGGCGGCGGTTTTTTATAGTTTCTGAGATATTTAGATCTAAAAGTCTAATTTCGTATAATACAATAATATGTTTTTCCGGTAAATATCTAGAAAATGGGAAATATCTACTTTGTTTGTAAAGTATTGAATGTTGCGAAGTGTATGCGTTGATGCAGTGGGTTCCGCCCCCCCTGCGGAGAAGCTCCACGACTCCCAACCCATTCAGTGGTGTGGTTTCGACTTTCTACGCGAAGCAACAGTTACCACTCACCACTAAATGGGTTGGATTAGGTTATTTTTAACAGTCGTGGAGCCCCCGCGCAGGGAGAGCGGAACGCACTGCATCCACGCATACACTTCGCAACATTCAGGACTTTACAAACAAAGTAGGTGCTTTCCATTTTCTAGATATTTACCAGAAAGACATGTTATTGTATTATCCACGTAAATAGTAGAATACACGCAGAAATAGTACGTTATTTTTAAATCTTTTTTGGTTAATAACTTTTCAACGAATAACAAGTGACGGGAATGACTTCAACCTTCTTGATGGTCAAGGTCAAGGTCACTCGGAAGTCATTCGAAGCTGACTGTGTAAAGGGAAACATTTACCGAAGAATGTAACATAATAATGATAATTTTCGTACGCCATCTATATAAGAATGCAATGTCCGAATTTGTATGTTACATTAAACTCGACATTAAATAAGCTCAAAGTAGCAAAATTAATGTAAAATAGTGCGTGAATCAGTAAAGCCAGTGAAAATAAGGAATAAGTCAAACGCGAGTCGACGCGATTCGAGCGTCGTTAATCATAACCGCTCGCAATAGTCCAGATACTGTATGAAATCACACTGTTAATATTCTTAAGATGCGTCTGTTACTTTATCATTTTAACATTTAAAATCGTTCGAAATTGCTTTAAATCGCTTGAAATCTATTGCAATCGTTTGCCCATGTTCATGTGACTCGTTTTTACTCAGAGTGGCATGCCCCTCACGAACGGTTAAGAGATAGAGATGCACGATCCGTACGTCAAGATGTCTCCACCAGAAAAGCTGACGGTCGTGTTTGACAGCTGACCAGCTGCGCCGCTCGTTGCCGAGCGACGTATCTTTCCGCTTTCGGGTGTCGGTTTAGCACGGGCATAACAATATATGTACAGGATGTCCCACGAAATTTCTCCAATTTTGCATGGGAAGGTAGACATAGGATAGAAATAAATATTTAAAAAAGTCTCATACCATATTTATAGAACATTTTAAAAAATAAATAATATTAAATATTATTTAATATTTATCATAAATATTTTGTGCGATCTGGGATATAAAATATATTTACTTATACATAAATATGGTATATTTAAAAAATATTCATAATTGTATCACAGTCGCTAGAACAATTCTATCGGCTTTGATATAATTAATTAATTAATTAAGAGACTGCAATATTATATTGTACATGCAAGTAATTATTCTAATAGCGATCAATAACTATAAATCTTAAAAAAAATTTGAGATCTGCTACACTCTAAAATTATAGATAACATTTATAATTAATAATGGATAAATAATAATAATTTAAATAAATTATATTTAATTATAAAGTAATTCGTACTTTAAGACATCGAACAATGCGCAAGCATGCTGTATGAGGACGAAATGGATTGTGTCAATTGCCAAAACAATCACCATATTTATGAAGTAACCATAATACATAATTATGAGCAGAATATGGTAATATTTTTCGTGATCAACCAACATTTCAGCTGGATGTATAAATTTTTTTGGCCTCGTTACGTTTAACGGTAATATAATATCGAGTAGCGGGTTGATAAGCGGCAATAATGTAAAACCGGTCAAGAACGTAGCTATCCAAACTAAATGAAATAATTACAATAAATAATAATACATATATAGGTATATTCATATAAGGAAAGAACGATTATATAGAAGTACTATCTTAAAAATTAGTTAGATTCAAATCCGAAAATAATTAGGAAGAACCATCATTAAAATAATTGTATGAAGTATTAAAAACTGATTACTAAAATGTCAAAACACTTTCTGCTGCATTGTTCATCATACTTGAGTTTTCTACATAATCATTTGGATAATCGGTAAATATTCCCTTTAGGGGAGCCCCCGCCAATGACCTTGACCTTGACATATGTTGTCAAGGATATGACCCTGAGTAACCTCCAACAGATTTTAGCCGTCGCTCGCCCTTCGTTAAAAAGTTATTAACAAAATAAGTTTGAAAAATAACGTATCATTTCTTATAATTATACATATTAACGAACACAGCGCGGGAAATTATATATATTAACGGATACCGCGCCGGTAAATAACGTATTTGATTGTCAAAATAAAAACAGAATTAACAATTATAGTTTTAAAATTGACATATTATTTTTGCTATACATGTACGATGTTAAATACTATTCTACACCTTTCTCTGAAACGTTAAACTTCCCACGCGAAGTAACTTTCATCCCCCTCCATCCCCTGCTAAGGGGCACACGACTTCCATGATTGTACTGTTGCTATGATAATACTGTCAGGGGAGACTTCTACCGACTAACCCAACCCATTTAGTGGTGTGAGTCTCACACTACTAAATGGGTTGGGTTAGGTTATTTTTAACAGTAGTGGAGCCCCTCTGCAGGGGGGCGGAACCTACTGTATCTACACATGCGATTTCTATAATTGCACTTGCACCCTTCCGTGTGTGTGTGTGTGTGTGTGTGTGTGTGTGTGTGTGTGTGTGTGTGTGTGTGTGTGTGTCTGTGTGTGTGTGTGTTGTATACGTATATAGCAGAAATGAGATGTTATTTGATGTTTTGCACACGCACACACACATGGGGGGGGGGTGCAAGGGTGGCCTACCCCCCCTCCCGCCCCGTCTATAAAGGTTTTTTCCAACAGTACGATCATAGCAATCATGAAAGTTGTGTGCCCCTGTGCAGGGGAGGGGGGTGAAAGTTACTTCGCGTGGAAAGTTTAATGTTTCTGAGAAAGGATGTTTCAGAGAAAGGTGCAGAATAGTACTTAACATCATACATGTATATAGCAAAAACAATACGTCAATTTTAAGAATATAATTGTTAATAACTTTTTGACGAAGGACGAGCGACGGCTAAAACCTGTTGGAGGTTACTCAGGGTCATGTCCTTGATAACATATGTCAAGGTCAAAGTCATTGGCGGGAGCTCCCCTAAATGGAATATTTACCGTATAATCTAATAAGGTTACTTTTAGATCAGTATTCCTTTAAATTTTGAACTTTTTAAAGAGTCCAATATACGTAATTATTAGGGAAACACCGGATACTGTATATGTATCCGGTTATCCGGTATCTGCCAAATGTTGCAAGGTACTCGGATATTTTCTTTATTTGACCTGATAGTCGAATATTATTTCTAATATTTTAACACCATTACTTATTTTCATTAAGAACTCCCTAATCATCGCGCATGCTCGAAAAAGAGCCAGGTTCAGCACTGAGGGTGCGATTACATGTAACGCGTTACACGGTACGCGATACATTAACTATAACCGCGGACAGCGTATCACGCTACATGTAATCGCACTCTGAGCAGTAAGCTGTGAGCAGTGAACAGTACTGTCAATTTAACCTTGTTTTGAATCAAAATGTGGAATCTAACCCAATCGATTGGAAGATTAACGTGTGTTATTATTACGTGTACATATTTCAATATTTCGATTCACAATTAACAAAATTTTTTTTATCAAAGTAATTAATGATATTTTTACTTTCTTTATCCGATTGATAATTTTACTCGATTTTTTAAATAGAACTTTTTTTTTGCCGAATAAGCCGGATAATATCCGACAAAATAGTATCCGAAAGATTATTCGATATTCGGCCGCAAAAGTATACGTTTATCCGATATCCGGTTATTTAGTAAAATTATTATCCGGTGCATCCCTAATAAGTATATCATTTCATTTTAAGTTTTTTTTCACTAATTTCTATGAATAGATTGCCGAATATTTGATTTAATTTAGTCCAGTCTACCTGCCCGCAAGCGGTGTGTCAAAAGAATATCATGTATAAACATAACTATACATACATAATTATATACTTTGATCATCAAGAAAATCGTATTTATAGATGAACAATTTTATTCGATTGTCAAAACCTTTCATTAAAAGCTTTAGGACATCTGAGTTTTAAAAAATTAAATAATCATTAAAATCGTTTTTTCCGTGTACTTAACTCAAAATTGATCGATTTATCGCACCTGTATATATTGATGTAAATCTCCACGATACTTCCATATACCTATTAAAAATTTGTTCCACTTTCTTCGAGACATTCATCCAATCGTCATGTACGTGTTGGAGCAGATCTTTAAACTAATTATAAGAAAACTTATGATTTGAATCAAGATTTACAACTATGCGATCTGAAGTTGTAACATTCATATATAAAGATGCTTACCTTTTCAGAATAATAAACTAAACTAGCAAATTTTGCTCCGCATGATACTACACCAGACATCGTAGGTATGAGTTCAATTATCTGATCCAGATCATCCGGGTGTTTGAATACAAACAAAAACTGAACAATTATTTGATTACGATATTTTAATGATTATTTTCTTTTGCACAAAGTTGTATTTTAAATATAATTGTCATTTACTATATGTTTATTTAATATAATATTATTTTTAAATCATTTTAACATACGGATTAACTTAATTATTTGATAATTAAAGATATATAAATATAACAAAAAAATCATGTTTTTACATTATAATTTATATCTGTATCTATTCCTTAAATACTCATATTATAAAATTAATTGTAATCGTTAAATTGACTCCTTGTAATTAAAATCAATATAATACAAATTTAAAATCGGCAATAAGGAGACAGCACGGTAAGTGGTGCGCAACGTTAATATAAATAAAAAAATAAAATTTTTATTTATTAACTAAGTTTAATAATATCCATCGATGTTCCTATTTCCAATAGGTGTAATTAAAACGTTGTTACATATTCCGGACGTTTCGGCTATATATTTTAGCCATCTTCATCAGAATTTAAAAAAAAAGATTTCTTCTTGTGTCCCAATGCCAGCATAAATTTCGGCCAAAAAGTTTCCAGGCTTATTGGTAACGAAATTGTATCTACACATAATATTACTATTATAAGATAGAAGTACAGAAAGTAAAAATTGACCAAAACTTATGCTTACCCCAAAAGGATCACAAGTCACAAATCACTCGAAGTACATAAATTAAAATTGAACAAAATTATTCGAATCCAACTCATTATAAATTGTAACAATCCCTGTCAAATCTAACGCTCGCAAGTATAAAATGTCACAGCTATGTCTTGTTCCGATTGTCTGATCTCTGATTTAAAATAATAAATACAAAACGTACATGTCAAAGGATAATACCAATGTGAAACATAAAGTTTATTTCTGTTTACAATTTATCTAAAATGTCATTGTAAGTATGATTTAAACTATCACACTCATTTTGTATATTAAGTCCGTTCTTTTGTAACTTTATATGAATATTCTCAGATATGATTCTTCTATTATAACAACTCTCCACATCCAAAATCTGTGTATCATCCCAATCAAAATCATGATTGTGATGCAACCTATGCCCCGAAACAACAGAAAATGTACCAGATGTACTATGTAAATTATTTTTATGTTCTTTCATTCTTGTTTTTAGTTTCCTGCCCGTCTGACCCACATAGGAAGCATCACAATCCTTGCATTTTATCTTATACACCACATTTCTTTTTTGTTCCTTAGAGAGACCATCCTTATGTACTTTAATGAATCTATTGAGTTTGTTAAGACTGAAAAAAGAGACTCTTGTCATATCACCATTTATAAAGCTTTTAAATTTTTCAGTTATTCCTTCAATATAAGGTACTGTAAACCAAATAATTCTTGGTCTAACTAAAGAAGTATGATTACTATTATTAGAGTGCTTCGTTTTTTTAATAAAACACAAGACTCTCTCTGTAATATTCTTGAAAATATAGTCCAAAGGATAATCATTCTCTATCAAAATTTTAATTATTTTGGTTAAATTTTCTTCATGGAATTGTGGATGTGAGAGATAAAAAACCCTATCAACTAAGCCTAATATAATACCTCTTTTTTGAGATATAGGGTGATGAGAAAAAAAGTTTAGGAATCTTCCTGAAAACGTAGGTTTTTGATACCAATTAAATTTAATAAAATTTATCTTCAATAGGTAGCCCACTCTATAATTTGGCAACGTTCTTACATGAATTGATTATCAAAAGTATTCCGAAAGCACCTAGCTTTATCAATAATAGTTTTCAATTGGTGAAGAATCTTAAGGACACTAAAATAAATACAGATTGTGGACTAATTTCTTTAGATGTTACTTCTCTTTTTACTAACATTTCTACTGCATTGGTGATTTCGGCTCTAGACAGAAGATGGAATTACATTTCGGTTAATTGTAAGTTACCTAAGAAAGAGTTTATTGATGCAGTAAAAATGATGCTTGATTCAACTTTCTTCACTTTTGATGGTCAATTCTATAAACAGAAATTTGGTACTCCGATGGGTTCACCGTTATCTCCGGTGGTTGCGGATTTAGTTATGCAAGATTTGGAGAATTGGGTGATGGGGAAATTGAAATTTTCGTGTATGTTTTATTATAGATATGTTGATGATTTGCTTATTTGCCTTCCTTATATTGAATTTGACAATACTTTAAATCTTTTTAATTCTTACCATCCAAGAATAAAATTTACAATAGAAAGAGGAGATAACATGATTAATTTTTTGGATGTTTCGTTAAACATAGAAAATAATTTTATTAAATTTAATTGGTATCAAAAACCTACGTTTTCAGGAAGATTCTTAAACTTTTTTTCTCATCACCCTATATCTCAAAAAAGAGGTATTATATTAGGCTTAGTTGATAGGGTTTTTTATCTCTCACATCCACAATTCCATGAAGAAAATTTAACCAAAATAATTAAAATTTTGATAGAGAATGATTATCCTTTGGACTATATTTTCAAGAATATTACAGAGAGAGTCTTGTGTCTTATTAAAAAAACGAAGCATTCTAATAATAGTAATCATACTTCTTTAGTTAGACCAAGAATTAATTGGTTTACAGTACCTTATATTGAAGGAATAACTGAAAAATTTAAAAGCTTTATAAATGGTGATATGACAAGAGTCTCTTTTTTCAGTCTTAACAAACTCAATAGATTCATTAAAGTACATAAGGATGGTCTTTCTAAGGAACAAAAAAGAAATGTGGTGTATAAGATAAAATGTAAGGATTGTGATGCTTCCTATGTGGGTCAGACGGGCAGGAAACTGAAAACAAGAATGAAAGAACATAAAAATAATTTACATAGTACATCTGGTACATTTTCTGTTGTTTCGGGGCATAGGTTGCATCACAATCATGATTTTGATTGGGATGATACACAGATTTTGGATGTGGAGAGTTGTTATAATAGAAGAATCATATCTGAGAATATTCATATAAAGTTACAAAAGAACGGACTTAATATACAAAATGAGTGTGATAGTTTAAATCATACTTACAATGACATTTTAGATAAATTGTAAACAGAAATAAACTTTATGTTTCACATTGGTATTATCCTTTGACATGTACGTTTTGTATTTATTATTTTAAATCAGAGATCAGACAATCGGAACAAGACATAGCTGTGACATTTTATACTTGCGAGCGTTAGATTTGACAGGGATTGTTACAATTTATAATGAGTTGGATTCGAATAATTTTGTTCAATTTTAATTTATGTACTTCGAGTGATTTGTGACTTGTGATCCTTTTGGGGTAAGCATAAGTTTTGGTCAATTTTTACTTTCTGTACTTCTATCTTATAATAGTAATATTATGTGTAGATACAATTTCGTTACCAATAAGCCTGGAAACTTTTTGGCCGAAATTTATGCTGGCATTGGGACACAAGAAGAAATCTTTTTTTTTTAATTTCTGTTGAAGATGGCTAAAATATATAGCCGAGACGTCCGGAATATGTAACAACGTTTTAATTACACCTATTGGAAATAGGAACATCGATGGATATTATTAAACTTAGTAAATAAATAAAAATTTTATTTTTTTATTTATATTAACGTTGCGCACCACTTACCGCGCTGTCTCCTTATTGCCGATTTTAAATTTGTATTATATTGATTAAAATTAATTGTATTTATATGTATATTCATTTTTCGTATATACAATATTTACAGTAATTCCAAATGTCATACGATATATTTATTTAACTTCACAACTTATTATAGGTATCGATTTAATAGCTACCATAGGCGCGCACAGAAATATGACACCAATTGCGGAGAACGTTCTCTTCAGAGTTCTTGTAAAAGTCGTTTCATATGGCCACAGTCCTAAGATCGACAGGAAGAGTTTATTAATTTTGAAACGGTTTGCATCAAAGACATTCATGTTCAAGCTTTGACACTCGCGTACGTATTGCGTCTATGATCTGCATTCATAAGGATCCGACGTTAAAAAGGCAAGTACTACTCGGTGCCTTTCGGTCGATAGCTGCTTAAATATTCTGCTAGATCCGTTTATATGATAAAAGTTTTATAATGTCTATGAAACTAAGTAGAAAGAATTTATAATAACATATATTTCTTTCTTAAAAGAAAAACGCTTTTCATGGTTTAATAAAGACATCATATATTTTATAATTCAAGAAATGAATAAATTAATAATGTGACGAATTATCAGCGTTTCTGTAATGCTTATACAATATTCGTTTGACATTACAATATGATGACATTAAAATATTTATACATTTAAGCGCAATTTATTTATTACTTTACATAAATCGATATTTACTAGACAAGGTATTACAGACAATACTATACCTTTATACATTAATACCTGAGTTATTGGTATACGAAAGACTAGAAAATATACTCGAGTGAAAAATCATGCTAAAATCTATGCACTTATTGATGGTTAGCGCAGTGAAATCAGTACCGTGCAATAGGAAACCGATGTTCTCATTACCTTAAAAAATATTTATTATATTATATTCAATATATTACTTTTTTGTTAGTAAAATGTACGAATGTACTAGTATTTTTATATTATAACGTGCGAAGCATTTCTGTATTATACCTTACTAAAACCTTCCAAATTGATAACATATAATTTTGCGATTGTTATTTGGGAGGCTTTCTGGCTTCTCATGATTAGAAACAATAATAACTTTTGCACCTTTACAGATGCATTATACCATATTCCAGCATAACTGTAAAAAAATATATCACGAACGAATATTTCTTTCGCGAATTTTGAATAGTTTTGTCTTACGCTGCTATTGAGACTTCAACGCTGTGATCAGTCACTTTTTGCCCGGCCCAACTATTAAAAAATAATCGGCAACTTTGCATTAGCATTAGAGCTACGTATCGCATAATATCAGACGATCCCATTCGAACTATGATCTGTAAAAAAATATTGTTTGCTTAGAAATGTTTTCAATAACAATGAACGATAAAAAGATAATAAATATATTGCTATTTAACCTTAAGATAAAAAATTTAATTATTTTCATTGTGCTCACCATTATGCATGAAGAAGTATGCAATAAAAATCCTAATCCAACATCGAAAAACAAAAACAACGAGATTGTAGATTCCATCATTTCTATGAATCTGAACCAGTAAATATCATCAAGATTTAATTGAATTTTAGTAATAGTAGCAGGCATGTTTAAATTAGATTTAGGTAAATAAAAATATATATACAGGGTGTTCATTTGAAAACTTTCCAGCTGATTATCTCGAAAAATATAAAAGATACAAAAAAAAGTTAAAACACGTATTCGATGATTCCGAGGGGGAAAGAGAATGGCACTCACAATTTTTTATTTGGAGGGCGTTTTCAAGGTAATTCGAAGGTCAAATTAATTTTTTTAAATGGAAATGTATATTTTATATTACAGGATCTTATTCTACGTACAAAAACAAGTAACTTCTGTAGGAAACATTTTTTTGTTCGATCACTATTTTAGGAGACATTTAAGAAAATAGCAAGGCATAGTTACTGTATAAAATTTTATAATTTATTATAACAAATGTTCAAAATGTTCTCCGTCGTTTGCTAAACAATAATAAAGGCAATTCTGGAATTCTGAATGAACATTTTGGAAAGTATTTGCTGGAATAGCTCTACATTCCTGTATAATTCTTTGACGTAAATCGTTGATATTTTTCTGTGGAGTTTCTCCTTCCCCCACGAAATCATGGAATACGTGTTTCAATTTTTTTTTGTATCTTTTATATTTTTCGAGATAATCAGCTGAAAAGTTTTCAAATAAACACCCTGTATATATATATATATATATAGGGGAGGATGGTCTAAATCGGACCTATTTGCAGTTTTCGTTTTCTATAAAGCGTAAATAAAGTCTAATCATAAAACCAATAGTGCCGTTCGAAAGGTCATTTAAAACCATTTTAACATATCTCTTACCTGTGTCGAACTATAATGGAAAATGTAAAAACGCATTTTCCGGTCCGATTTGGAACTCAGTTCCAAATCGTAGATTTGAAATAATGAAAATATCATGTGTCGTAAAACTCAGTTGATGGAACTTTTTATTGATTTTAATTCTAATAATATAAACTGTATTTTTATCTTTGAGTCTTAAATTGCTCGTTTTTATTCAATACTAAGAAAAAATTTAATTTAAATATTTAAAAATTCTATCTAAAAATTCATAAAAATAGGAGAGGTTCGATTTGGAACTCAGTTGTGAGATCCAACTGACAAGTTGTGAGATTTACAAGGATTTTCTTTTTTAAAAAAATATTTGCATGGTAGCCGAAAATACATATTTGCGTATATTCTATGAATGTTATGACTAGAACCCGGATTAAAGTTCTAAAATCGCGTTGATCGTAGCTCTCTCCACTTTCACGTCGCTAAAGGTTGCGACGCTCGGTGTAGTATCAATGGTGGGGAGCGACAGTGGTGTGGCAACTTGTTACTCGAAACAAGGAACGGAATACAAGCGAGAAAAATACTAAAATATAGCATAAACATTAAACTGTTATTTCCAGATTTTTCCCATTATTTCGAATACTTACAAAGTAACTTTATTCGACATTTTGTAATAACTTTCTTTGTCTATAAAAGTAACATACAATAAAGTATATTTTTAAATTGTTGTAATTGAAGTCTCTTCAAGATCATACCTCTTTGAGATCATAGCTAATTTTTGTATCGTGCAGACGTGTTAATTTCTGTCTTCGTGTCGTTGAAAAAGACTAACGGATTTATTATGGATTTCGACAATCTTGACAGCCTTTTATTTGATAATTGTGTGCTGATGTATCCATTTATCAAGATTTATTGTCGATCTACCAATCGCTTATAATAAATTCCTTACCTTGATGTCGGATACATCATTTCACCAATGATTTATCTATACGATGTTTTTTCGTTTGGTTACTTCTGAAGAAGACTCAATCCATGAGTCGAAACATGTAAAGTTTGATTAAGCCTTTTTTATTTTTGTATTAAGTTCGTTCTTGTTTTTTCATATTTATGTATATATTTTTATATCTTCGTATTTAGTCTTGTTTTTCATGTTAATTTATATTAATTTATTTTATCTTTTTACTATGTGATTAAAGAAATTTTTAATGTTTGACTCTTAATTTGTCTTTTTAATTTCTATTTATGAAGCCTCTTCGTTTTTTGCTCAATATATTTTTATACTGAGAAAACCTGCGTTCTACGTCGCAAGAAGTAATTCGCCCTGGTAAGTATGCGGCAGCGCCAACTACTGAGGAAATGCAAAACTACTGAGATGGATTAGATTCAAAACTAGTACCATGGAGAGAATGGAAGAAAATAAGTTTTTAAATAGTTTGTTTGATATTGTTAATTACGTAGGAGCAGGTCAGCGATGCTATGTAGAAGGCGAACAAGTCCTGAATGCAAAACATATAATGTTTTGTGGAATTACCCACGAGTCAATGACTAAAACTGAAATTTTAGGATTGTGTTTGCAAGATTGTGTTTGTATTTACAGGAGACAGCAGATGATTCGTGTTATTTACAGCTATTATTGAAATGTATTGTTTATTAATTTTTTTTTAAAATTCATAATCAATTTTTTTATAAGGGTGTAAAATGAGAATATAGCCTAAATTTGTAATATAATAAACAATACATTTCAATAATAGCTGTAAATAACACGAATCATCTGCTGTCTCCTGTAAATACTTAAATTCTTGACTTTTTGTAGCTTAGGAACATGGCAAAAGTTTTTAATGGGTACAACGCTATACATATCCTTCGCATCTTTTTTCAACTTGCCCCATTTTTGACGGACATCAGTGCAGCTAGCCTTTTCTATTTCTGCTATAGGAACACTAATAAAAACTTTAAAAAACACGTTTAGGTATCTAATACATAAACATTTACATACTAAAAAACCTGTCAAATTTTAACGTATATGTGTAGTCATACCGATTCAAATGCATGAGTAATGACTCACAATGCTTGCATTTTCCACCATTTCCTGCTTTGCATGAACAAATGCAGTTAATGGTGACTTCATTTTTTGCAGCATCATCACTTTTATTTATCTTGATTACTACCTCATGAGGAGGAGATCCCGAAAGACATGACGATTGCAAATACAATCCTAAAATTTCAGTTTTAGTCATTGACTCGTGGGTAATTCCACAAAACATTATATGTTTTGCATTCAGGACTTGTTCGCCTTCTACATAGCATCGCTGACCTGCTCCTACGTAATTAACAATATCAAACAAACTAATTAAAAACTTATTTTCTTCCATTCTCTCCATGGTACTAGTTTTGAATCTAACCCATCTCAGTAGTTTTGCATTTCCTCAGTAGTTGGCGCTGCCGCATACTTACCAGGGCGAATAGGCGCGTGCTTAAAAAATTTTAAGTCCTGTTTGAAAGAATTTTGTTTTTGCAAGACCTTGAAGAAGATGCTTTTATTGTCTTGTTTTGTTAATTGTCCCACCACGCACCGCCGCGTTCTCCCCTATCTATGTTTCACGCAACGGCTTCGGGCATGAAGAGTGGTAGTGGGGATAGGAACGTGCTACGATCGACTCGAATTGATACGTCCGTGGGCGGAAAATCCGGGCTCTAGTTATGACCTTTGACTATATACATATGGACTGCTAGTCGTTCATTTTTGCTATAGGAAATGCATACTGTCGATGTCCCCGAACTGAAGTTAGCTGAAGATTATTAGGCTCCGCCCCGAAGAGTAAAGACCGGGAAGTTCAAATGCGAAAGCTGCCTTGCTTTTTATAGTGAGACTTTTTCAAATAAGCAAAGTTTAAATTTATTAAATCTTTGAATGAGAATTGTGTGATAGGGAGCCGGAAAAAATGTCAAATGGATAGAAAAGGGACGTAGTGTTATTTTTTACAGTTTGAAGTTATGCTACCTGTTACGAGAATTTGTGTATGTTGGGAATAAAATAAATAAATAAATAAAAAATAAAATTTAACAATGAATATTTGAGAAAAGTATTTAATGAAAGATAATAATAAATAATTTTTCGTGATTATATCTTTGAAAGCAGTAACTTTTAATATTATTTTTTTAATCAAAATTGAAAAAATATGTAATAAACTTGTCACTTCTGTCATAGACGCATCCATGTGTATAATATTGCACTTATCATGACAAGTAATTATATTGACACAGAGAAATATTAATAATAAATTAAGATAATTTATGAAGTAATTAAATAAGAAAAGAAATCATAAAAATAATTATTATGAAATAAAATACAATTATTAAAAATTAATGATTAAATGAACTTTTTAAGCATTTGCAATTGAAATATTATAACTTCTAAAAGACATACCTTTTGCGTGTATCTTCATCCTTAATTTTTGGGTACATTAGATATTAATGGGAATTAAGTTACTTAAAGGCAGGCAAGAGTAGGATGGTAAGAAAGTAAATAAACAATAATAATTATGTATCAAGTCAATATATGTAATTAATAAAAATATTTTATATAAACAAGGTTGATAGAATAACAGGGTGTTTGATAATTAGTGAAACGTATTCCGTACAGGGGGTAGAATGGACTAAACTGAGAAGAAAAGTCCTGTACTATTTTACAATTGTCACAGTAGTTAACGAGATATTAATTTATAAAAATATTTAAATTCGTCCGGCCCACCGTCAAATGCAAGCACGCGGCTGGATAGGAAACACGCTGCGAAACACGCCGCGCGCATTTGCCGTCGCTACGCGATTCATGTCTAGCGAGGACTATTGCCGTTTGTTATAAACAATATTGTAAAATGGTACAGGACTTTTCTTCTCAGTTTAGTCTATTCTACCCCCTGTACGGAATATGTTTCATTAATTATTTATCAAACACCCTGTATAATAAATATGTAAATAAAACAAATGATATATATTAAATAATAATATATATTAAATGATATTATTGACCTTCAAATAAAATTGTTTTATTTAATGTATGCCTGACTGACAATCCTTGGTGTCGATGAGTATTGCATTTTCCAAAATATGACATTTTTGTTCGCAAGTAATAGTCTTTGATTAATTTTATCAATTCATATTTATAAATGCATGCTGCATTATGATGCTGCATCACCCAAGCCGAGAAACACGTTTGTTCTGATATACGTTCAGAACCGTGGATATACTATAGTCAAAGCTCCCTACTCCCGCAGAAAATTACTCTTCGGGGCGGAGCCTAAGTTTCCAGCTTGAGGACACGTCTGAAGTTGGTTACTGACAGTCCATTTGTATATAGTCAAAGATTATGACAGAGTACTACCAAACTACTGTCATATGTTCGATGTCTCATAAGGATTGTACATTATAAAGAGCTCGCAAATCTGCTTAACCGTATTTACTTAAATTAAAAACGTCCGATTTGGAACACGACTCGATTTAGAACATTCTCCTCTATGTGTGAGAGAGGGGGGGAGAGGGGGGA
>NW_017276117.1:70553-75586 GCF_001594065.2 Cyphomyrmex costatus
TGTATACACATAAGATATAGCGGGGATTTTTCGTTCATTTCTTGTTTGTTTATGAGTAGCCCTCAGTTGAGTATTTAAAGATTGTGCTTGTACTCTTAAGGAACAATTATGATCGTACAATGTAATTTTAAGCACGTCATTGCACACACAAGGACATTATCTACCATCGTAAATTATATTACTTTGAAAGTAACGAAATGTCCCGCTCTATCTTGTTGTGCTATTTTTAAAATGATTGTCACACCAACAATTTTATTTTTCCATGTAGTTGAATGCAACGTCGAACATATCGACCGATTTTCTCATAAATGTAATCATCGTTTATACGTTGTAAATCATCATGCACTGTTAAATTTCTCAGGCGATGACTGCAATAAGTACAATTATTTATATACGTAATTTCCAATTCGAAATTTATTACTTACGCGCAAATTTTACATTAAAAAAAATAATTTATTACAATAATATCGTGTTGTTATCTATTATGTGTTTATATACAGTGTGTGTGTTTAATATCAATCGCTCCAGGCAGCAAATATCTTGAAAAATATGGAAGGTACGAAAAAGTGTTTCAGAAAAAAGTTGTATAGCTTCGAGGAGGACATAAGACAGTACCATTAATTTGATCTTGAATTATTGTATGAAGGTTACATAAAGATCATTTTTAATTTTTAAACAAAACATCCTATTTTTTATTTTATTTTTTTATAGATTACCACAAGAGCTTTCCAAAATACTATAATAAAATATTCTTTCATTGAGTTATAAGGCCACTGGAGGTTGTAACTGTTATTTTCATTTTTGCACAAAAAATTCACTTTTATATATAAAAATAAAAAGAAAAATTATGATCTCCATTAGCCTTGATCTTGATAAACGTTATCTAGACCATAATCCGGAACATTTAATAAGTTTCAGCCCATTGGTCACCTCTGGTAATGTTAATGCCAGCGGTACAATAACTATGAAGCCTTATAACTCAAAAAGTATTTAATGAAAAAATATTTTATTAAAGTGTTTCGAAAACCTCTCAAGGTAATCTACAAGAAAATAAAATGAAAAATGGGACGTATCATTTAAGAAACAAAAAGTGATCTTTATGTGACCTTCATACAATTATTCAAGGTCAAATTAATGGTATTGTCTTATGACATCGAAACTATATAACTTTTGTCTGAAACATTTTTTCGTATCTTCCACATTTTTCGAGATATTTGCCTGGAGGGATTAAAATAAAAACACATTGTAAATACATATATATATATTAGGGTGGTTCTTATTTTTCGAACACGGAATTTTTTTAGTCTCATGATTCAGAATGATTCCTTTTTATAAAAAAAACAATATCTGGAAAAAAATTTCAGCTCAATTGGATTATGGCAAAAGGTACCGAAGAACGATTGATTTTTTATATGTACTGATTTTTAAGATAAATGAGTAATTTAAATACAATATAAATCTAATATTAAATATAAATAAATTTCTGTCTGTGAATAATTCAGTATACATATATATATGTAATAATACATATATAAGAATCTTTTTACGACCGTACAATTGATAAATAATAATAAGAAGAAAGGAAGCAACGAAGTAAAGCCATTAACGGTCAAAGCTAGATCACAATGCTTATTATAATGTGTGAATTTATATACCGCGTATGTAGTTCACTCAATCGCGTGCCGAAAATTTTTTCAGATTTACAACGCAACCCTAAATGACTACCGCGGTAATATCACTTTAGTTAAATTGATAAGCAATCTAACAATTTTAGATGTTTATCCGTTTCAAGCATACATTTTTCCTTGCATGGAAAACAGCTGTAATTTGTTACTCGGGGGTTTTCGGGGTCGCTGATTACGAATCCGGCATCAGATTTTTAAAATTCAAAATGGCGGATCCAAGATGGCGGACCAAAATGTAATAAGTTACTTGATCATGATGAAACTGGGTACTCGGGGGTTTTCGGGGTCGCTGATTACGAATCCGGCATCAGATTTTTAAAATTCAAAATGGCGGATCCAAGATGGCGGACCAAAATGTAATAAGTTACTTGATCATGATGAAACTGGGTACTCGGGGGTTTTCGAGGTCGCTGATTACGAATCCGGCATCAGATTTTTAAAATTCAAAATGGCGGATCTATAACGGCGGACCGCAAACCAATAAGTTGCTTGATCGAGATGAAACTGGATTCTTATGTTTTTGAGGTCACGAATTACTAATCCGATGTTATATTTTCAATGTAGTACTTGTAACTGACAAATTGTGAGTTCCAATTTTCCAAAAAGTACCGCTCTCAGTCAAATCCAGAGACACGAACGTGGACGTGGCGGTTGTTGTCAGTTGTTGTTTGTCAGTTACAAGTACTACATTGAAAATATAACATCGGATTAGTAATTCGTGACTTCAACAAACCTAAGAATCCAGTTTCATCACGATCAAGCAACTTATTGGTTTGCGGTCCGCCGTTATAGATCCGCCATTTTGAATTTTAAAAATCTGATGCCGGATTCGTAATCAGCGACCCTGAAAATCCCCGAGTACCCAGTTTCATCATGATCAAGTAACTTATTACATTTTGGTCCGTCATCTTGGATCCGCCATTTTGAATTTTAAAAATCTGATGCCAGATTCGTAATCAGCGACCCCGAAAACCCCCGAGTACACAGTTTCACGTTGTTTACGTGACATTTACCATTCACCATGTATTTTTTGTAAAAAAAACCATCATTTTTGCACTTTGTTTATTATTATAAACAAATAAACGCAATAATTGATGACAAACATTAATTTATTTACATTCCCAATCATGTTGTCGAAGTAAGGAAGCAAAAATTTGCAACAAAATTAACTTTTAATTAACTGAAAAATGTAAAAAATCAATTGCAAAAAGGTGTCCTTCCTGAAGGACACCATGCTTGAAACGGTTATAGCATCTTATTGCATCTTAATAATATGTTGAAAGACATATATTAAAATTTTAACGATTGTAATATTAAAGCAATGATAAATCTATCTGTGAAAAATAAGATTGCGAAGAATATCACAAGTTGGCGTTTCGTCTCGGTTTCCACTACTGGACTCATCAGTAAGGTAATGTAGTGGGAGCCTACCTTAGACGCCTGTGTAAGTTGTTAATCGAGATTCTATATAAACAGATATACGCGTATTTCAGCACTTACGAGAAACTTTGCGAATATCCATAGACCTCTGATGGCGAGTCGACGTAATAATATTCTTCGCAATCATTTATCTAAAGTAGTAATAACGTCTATTTTCAGGCGACGTGTATTTAAACAAATATAAGAATCTCTTTATTACCGTACAATTGATAAACAATAAGAAGAAAGGAAGCAACGAAGCAATGCCATTGACAGTCAAAGCTAGATCACAATGCTTATTATAATGTGTGAATTTATATACCGCATATGTACTTCACTCAATCGCGTGCCGAAAATTTTTTCAGACTTAGCGGCATATAAATTCACACATTATAATAAGCATTGTGATCTAGCTTTGATCGTTAATGGCTTTACTTCGTTGCTTCCTTTCTTCTTATTATTGTTAATAATAATACATGTATTATGAGAGGCAACCTAATTGGAATAAATATTGTAAATATTACTTTGTGCATGCCCAATTATTTGGATAAAAGATTAAAAACATTGAATAAATATTAATTATAAATATTATTTGTATATTTATAATTAATATTAATGAAAATGTAAAATATACTACTATATTCTATTTTAAGATTTTAGATGCCTTTCGGCATCCGTTCCCATAATCCAATTAATCTAAAATTTGACAAAAATTATTTTTTCATAAAATGGAACCATTTTATGGGGTGAGATAAAAAAAAATTAAAAAAAAATTTCGATGTAGTATAAATATGAACTACCCTAATATATATATATTATATATGTTTATATATACAGGATGTCTCGAGAGTTTCTTCCAATCGTTTTTGTGTAGATAGAGCGGACTAAACTGAGTTGAAAAGTCCTGTATCATTTTGAGAATTTTGCAATGGTTAACAAAATACTAAATTTTAAAGATAGCCGAATATTAGTCTTCAATCATTTTTTTCTCAAATACTATCAACTTAATAGAAAAATAACGAGAGATAAAAATTGTTTATTTTCTTCTCATAAAGTTCTGAACATTTTTTTAGAATTTTTCCAGAATTTTTGAATACTGTATTTCTTATGTTGGTAAAAATAGTTGCCAATAAGAAAATGCAGTTAACTAAAAAGTTAACAACAAATTCTGAAAAAAATGTTTAGAGTTCTATGAGAAGAAGATACACAATTTTTGTTCCTTGCAGTTTTTCTGTAAAGTTGATAGCATTTGAGAAAAAAATTATTAAAGATCAATATTCGGCTATTTTTAAAAACTAATATCTCGTTAATCATTGCGAAATTTGTGAAGTGTTATAGGACTTTTCGACTCAATTTAGTCCGCTATGTACATAAAAGCGATTGGAAGAAACTCTCAGGACACCCTGTATATATGTAAGAATTTTAGACTCGTATGATTATAAGACAATATAATTAAAATAAATATTTTAATTATATTGTCTTATTTTAAATAATTAAAATTGATTTATATAATATAAGATAAAATCTCATTTTAATGACTGTAAGTACAATAATATAATTTCCAACTTACAAAATCTTCTTTAGTGATGATAAATAATAACAATATATAATCTATTAAGTCATCTGGAGACACGGTAGTGTCTCGGCGCTAAGCCAAGCGCGCGACACTGCCGTGCTTCCTTTACGCGAAACTGAGAATTTTTCGGGGTCGAGATGATCAGATCTCAGTAACGGCTGAACCGATCGAGTTCTACATACACTCAATCGACAGGAAAAACTTAAATTGTATAATAAAAGTGCTTTCATTTTTTTTCTACGTGCCCTACGAGCGGAGATATCGCGACGCAAAGTCCGGATCTGTGAATTTTCACGTTTCAATTTTTAAGATACGTCGTCGTCAACGTCGTCGACCAGAGAAAATGTCCATCT
>NW_017276117.1:75735-81311 GCF_001594065.2 Cyphomyrmex costatus
ATATATATATATAGTGAAATATCGAAATATAGAGAAACTATGTGTCCAGGTATTCACTATCGAGGAATTAAGTGTCTAGATGTTGTCTATATGTTCATCGTCGAGGAAGTAAATGTCTACGTGTTTGATTTCGAGGAAGTGAGTGTCTAGGTGTCCGCTGTCGAGGAAATAGGTGTCTAGGTGTTCGCCTTCGAGGAAGTGGGTGTCTACGTGTTCGACGTCGAGGAAGTGAGTGTCTAGGTGTTTGCCTTCGAGGAACTGAGTGTCTAGGTGTTCGCCTTCGAGGGACTAAGTGTCTAGGTGTGCGCCTTCGTGGTATTGAGCGTCTACGTGTTCGACGTCGATGAAGTGAACTAGGTGTTCGACGTCGAGGAAGTGAGTGTCTAGGTGTTCGCCGTCGAGGATATGGGTGTCTACGTGTTCGCCTTAGAGGAAATGGGTGTTTAGGTGTTTGTAAGAAACAATGTGTCGTCGTCGCCGTCGTCGTCGCCGTCGTCGTCGCCGTCGTCGTCGTCGTCGTCAGCTACGGAGAGAGGAAATGCATTTTGAAAGTTTTGGCGCAAGAGATATAAATGTGCATCTATGGGTGCGGTCGAGTTGCCACTACAAATACTTTGAAGCGTTTGATTAACCAATCAGAAGAAAGAATTTTACAAATTAACCAATCAAGAAATGCTTCGAAGTATTCGTAGTGGCAACTCGACCGCACCCTATAATATCGATCTCTGCGATTTGTAAGATCGATAAAGTCGGATTGAGTCGCGGCAATAACAAAGGATTGAGGTTAGGAAATTTGCCACATCGATGGCATAGACGAATACCTAAGTGAGGTTAGAATATCTGTGTAACTTTTTAAAGACAATTCTACTAGCTAAGGTCGTTGCGCAGATATTTTACATATGGTATAAAACCTGCGCAACGACAGTGCTTGCGTTCGAAAATTCTGCGAGCATAAATACAGGTTAGGAAATTTGTCACATCGATGGCATATAAAAACATGTAAATGAGGTTAAAATAAATAAATTTTCTGATCATTTATCTGATTATTTTATGAAATATGAAATAATTTATTAAAGTTGCAATATCCTTTCGTACGCATGATTATTAAAAAAATTTTAATTAAGAGTGTACGCAATGCAGTAGGAAGTGAAGATTTGAATCTTCTCGATTTAACGCAATCTGACGTGATTGGTGGTTCGGCATTTCTTTGTTACATTCACACATTTTGAAATCACCAAGCATGCTTCTGGTTCGTGGAATTATCGTGATATTATTAAAACATCTCTTCGATATCGTATCAGATAAGTTTTATAATATATCTATTAACCTGTTTTCTCTGTTCTCTATATAAAATTTGTTAAAAAAGAACCGATTCTATGTGTTGTATTTTAATTACAGATTTTGAAAGAAAAGACCTGAATCCAATGTCAGTATATAACTTTATATTTGGTAGTTATCTCAATATTATCCAATGAAATAATTTATTATTTATCAGGTCTCTATTACATTTGTCCTATTTTTTACAATATCTTTACAAGTATACCCTGATAAATAACAGATTATTTCATAGAATAATTTTGAGATAACTACCATACAAATAAATAATAATATAATAAAAGGCAACTCACAAAATAAACACAGTGATGAGAAAATCAAGATTACGCCAAATAAAGTATTATTTGTTTTTTTTTTAGTACACATTTCCTTTTAAGGTCATTGACAAATAATTTTCTAGATATTTTAGTAAAAGATATATACAGACAGATTGGTTCAGCCCTTTCCTTTCAATAAATCTCAAATTATAATTGATTACAAAGAATCTGTTCTTTTATATTTATGTAAAATATAGAGAGAACAAATTAATAGATATCCTAAAAATATCTGATACAATATTGATTCCAATCGTATCAGATACGCCCTACTACTCATCATTTTCACTCTTCTTCATATATCTGGAGACACGGTAGTGTCTCGGCGCTAAGCCAAGCGCGCGACACTGCCTAATATATAAAATATATCTTTAAATTATTCTTTAAATCATTTTTTATATATATTTTTGATACATCTTTACTTTAACATAATATACTATCACGAAAGTAACTAATATTAAAATATCTATATATATATATACAATTTATACTAATTTCGATACATTGCATCCTCCCTTCTTTTATTTCACTATCTTGTCATATAATATGGATTTTTCCCATAAAATATATCGTTTAATTAACTAGTCTTTAAAAATTCTATCTCTAAAGATCTAAGAGGTACCATCCTTATACACTTATTTAATTCTAATGACATGTATCTTTTGTATGTGTATATACCATATAAACTTACCTTTTAAAAAAAAGGTAGAAAAAAGCGCTAAGAGTGGGTGCTGCTGGACAAAAAACCATTTGGGCCAGTTTCATTAACGTCAATTACTTAATCGACTGTGTAACTGACCAATCACATTTGCTGTTTAGTAGAACCATCTTTAAAAACCTACGTGATATTATCCTTATTCAATTAATTCTAATGACATGTATCATTTGTATAAAAGATTTGATATCAATAGTCGGCGCCAAGTTAAATTCTAATCTTTAAAAACCTACGTGATATTATCCTTATTATTTACTTAAATCAATGACATGTATCATTTGTATAAAAGATTTGATATCAATAGTCGGCGCCAAGTTATTCTACCTTATTACTTACTTAATTTTAATGACATTTATCATTTGTATACAAGATTTGATATCAACAGTCGGCGCCAAGTTAAATTCTACCAAATTAAAAAGTAAAACACAAGTGGTACCTTTAATCTTTAAGAACCCATATAGTACTATTATTTAAATTCCACTAAATTAAAAAGTAAAACCTAAGTGGAATTATCTTTATCTTCATACAATGAAACCTAAGTATATGCTTTTGTATTCTTATTAAAAGATCTGCCTATTCGAAACCAAGTGATTTAATTCTTCTTCAAAAAAATTATATCACACTTAATTTAGAAAAAAAATGAAAAAGATTTATTTAAATAGAAAAATTTTTTATGTAAAAACATTTCGCGCTGTTAGTTCTTGATCTCGATGTAATAAAATACAATGATAAAGATAAGAAACATTTTCACGAGAATTAAGGTATTTAGTGTGTATATATTCGTGTATATGTATGTGCGAGTGAATTGTATCTCAATCCCAATATAATAACGTCATAATAAAATGATATATGGATGTAACATTTTGTATAAAAGAGATTATAAACTACTAAAGTTAAAGTATGCAGTCTGTATATGTATATTCGCGTATAATATATGCGAGTGAAATACATAAAAAAAAAGTAAGCTGTGTTTATTAAATGTAGCATTTAGAATATGTTTACTATAATTTTTAAATATGGTATGTATATTTAAAAAATATTTTTTAAATATGGTATGCTGATTGGGTAGCACGGCGCTAGTGCTGCACCAGTTTTCCCAGTGGAAAACGCTATAAGTGACATATGCAGACGTTATTTTTTCTATTAATGGTAGATAAATCACATGAAAAACAAATTGGAGTTGAAAAAATTATAGATTACGTCGATTTTTTAAATATGATATGCTGATTGGGTAGCACGGCGCTAGTGCTGCATCAGTTTTCCCAATGGAAAACGCTATTAGATATATGTCTTCGACTTCATTTTCATTATCGCTCGAGGCGGAACTGTCATCGGAACTTTCATCATTTTTCTTTAAAAGTATTAAAGAAAAAATTACAATTATTGGAAATTGTTTATTGACGTCTTGTGTAGCGTCTATCTTGAACTCGCATAGAATGCATAGGAAATCGTTCCGAATAATTAAAGCGCTTCATGCGCATTGTCTAAAGGGAAAGATTTCAAAGCGTCACGCACCAGTAATGCAGTATACGCGCTTCATGCATAACTTGGAACGCATCCTATAGCTATGATGCACCGCGCTCGGGCAAAGTCGTGCGCTACAAGATAGAAAGAGTACCCAGCCGGCACAAAATAGAAGAGTACCGACTATCCCTAGCTTAATCCTGCGCGTACTTTATGCGGTCGAAAATATTTTCTTGACAATTTCAAACTCTATTTACGTTTTTTTCGAGTTCAGTGTTTGTAGGAATAAACAACATATGTTATACGCTTATTATCTTCGAATTTATAGTGTCTATAGAAATAATTCTATAAATATAATAAGGAGAGAAAAACTTATTAAAAAAGAATACTGAGCAGTAATCAGAGCGTAACATTTGTATTGTAATAAACTGTAATGTAATATTGGAATATTTCATTATGAACATTTTGTTTTTTATTGAAGATGTCCATCCGTTCGAGTATTATGTTAAAGTTGTTACAATTTGAATTGCGCTCGGATTACTGCGTCGTGTTTTTATGAATTTTTTTGAATATATGAATATTTAGGGAAGATATTTTTAATGAAAATACTATTTATATTAATTTTTATTTATTTATTTAATTATTGTATATATTTTTTATATTAATTGTGGTCGCATTGTATTATAATTAATGCTTCCTCTACCTCCTCTTCCTCTTCTACTGCCCCCTCGTACTCTTATTCTACCATTTCCTCTTCTATCTTGGAGTTGGTGGAGGCTTACAATTGTAATCCGCACGTACAAAAGGCCTCTGGAGCGTCCGTCTCGACGAACTAATAATGAAATTTGATCTGACCATTTAAATCGCTTGATCTTAAACTTTCTGACGGTAGTGTATCTGGAGACACGGTAGTGTCTCGGCGCTAAGCCAAGCGCCGCGGCACTGCCGTGCCTCCTTTACGCGAAACTGAGAGTTACGGGGGATTGAGATGATCAGATCTCAGTAACGGCTGAACGGATCAAGTTCTATATACGCTCAATCGATAGCAATTGCTTAAATTGTATAATAAAAGTGCTTTCATTTTTTCTCTACGTGTCCTACGAGAAAAGATATCACGACTCAAAGTCCGAATTTGTAAATTTTCACGTTTTATTTTTAAGATACGTCGTCGTCGTTATCATCATTATTGTCATCATTATTGTCATCGTCGAGCACATTCCATTCGATGTCCTTCTGACATTCCTGCCGCAAGAGGCAAATGTGGCGCTAGTCTATACCGCTCGATCTTCATGGGGCATGTGGACTGCGAGCGGAGCGGTGAGGTGAGAGGGGTGCAACTTTCGATTGATTTTCGAATAGTTTTCGTCCAGCTTTCGCAGTCCCTCTTACCGTATTGAACCGCGCACAGTACAATGCCATTCGACCATCATGGAGCACTTGGATTGCACGCGGTGAGATGAGGTGAGGAGGGGCGGGCAAATGCAACTTTCGGCTGATTTTCGAATCGCCTTCGTCTAGCTTTCGCTGTTCCCCTCACCTCACCGCTCCGCGCGCTGAACAATGCCATTCGACTGTCATGGGGCATTTCAACTGCACGCGTTGTGGTGAGGGGGACAGTGCAACTTTCAGTTGATTTTCGAATTGCCTCCGTCTAACTTTCGCTGTCCCCCTCATCTCACCGCTCCGCACGCAGAACAATGCCATTCGATTTTCATGGAACATTTCGTTCGACTGCACGCGGAGCGGCG
>NW_017276117.1:82266-86839 GCF_001594065.2 Cyphomyrmex costatus
ATATATATATATATATATATACATATATATATTTGAAATACATGTTTCAAATAAAATTATTTTAAATACTCCCGACTGCTTACTGCTATTATATTTAAACCATTCGATTGTCATGAGACATTTCGACTGCACGCGGAGCGGTGAGGGGGACTGTGCAACTTTCGGTTGATTTTCGAATCGTTTTCGTCTTGCTTTCGCTGTCCCCTTCACAACACCGCACCACGCATAATATATTACCACGAAGAGTAACTGTTTTACATTTATTTAATAATTTTATTTTATAATATGTGGTCCCATTAACGAATATAAAAAAATTAATGTTGTTTTAAAATTGACGCGTTAATATTATAGAACGGTTAGTGAAAGCAGCCTTGGGGATTGTTTTGATGTGCAAGGGCGAACGCGAGTCGCACGTCACCCCGTCACCCGGCTCACCGATAATAAACCGTGCAGTCTTCATTTAAATACATATTAAATAAAATTATTATTTTGAATTCTACTGACTGCTGACCGATATGACGTATATTTAAAACTATCGCAGTACTATTATTAATTAAAGTTGCCAGTACAAAGTGAACATACGTAAAGGGTATGTAACTTTCGGTCGATTTTCGAATCGCCTCCGCTTTCCGCTGTACCCCTCATCCTATATTAAATACATATGAGGCATTCTTTCTCAACCGGACCACCCCTTCTCTCCATTTCAAATTTCAAGCAAAAAAGTTTTAATACGGCTCAAATTAAAGGTAAGAGCGTGTACTTTTTAATGCCGTTGGGCCCTTTTTAAAATCTTAAGACACAAATGAAATATGAAGGATTAAATGACACAAAACGTGATTGTTAATTATAGTTCTTTGGAAAGAAGGAGAAGTAGATGATTTTGAAATGTCTGTAAGACCTGAAATATTAATTTGGATGTGGACTTAACGAAATTGAAGGTTATGTCATAAAAATGAAAATGGTAGATCCAATATGGCGGTTAAAATTCCAAAAAATTGACAATATTATTTTGAAGCGGGTCATTTTTGTTCACTTTCGTTACGAATTTCACATCAGTTTAGAAGAACTATTGTTAAAAAAAAATTTTATATTTTTGGAAAATTCGGAAAATCGAAATTTTGAAAAACGTCTACAAAAAAATCTTTGAAATTTTTATAGTATTCTTTAACCAATTCTAGGACATTTTTGTTCTAAGGAAATTTTCTCTAAAATCTATAGTTACCAAAAAAAAATTATTGATGTTTTATAGTGTAAACCTTGATATTTTCGTAAAAAATTGAGAAAAACGTTTTTAGCCATTTATATAACATAAATGTCCGATTCTCATCGCGAGGAGGTAGACATGACCGAGAATCTTTTTTTTTACGATTTTTAATTATTTTTTTTGCTTTTTTTTACATTTTTTAATTTTGTTTTATGTTTTTTTTGCATGTTTTATTATCTTTTTTAGAAAGCTGTGGACGTTCAAAATCGTGTATGGTATGTGGAGAATTAGTTGAATTATGAAATTGGTTTATTTATTTCGAAAATAATAAGTCCGTTCGGGGCATTTGAATATCGCTTTATTGATAATTCGGTTTGTAAAAGCACAACAAAAGAATGACTTTTCTGTATTTGAGGAATAGCTGGAGCTTTCAGAAATCTTGAATTTAAGAATCTCTTTTTTCTCTCATGCTCTACTTTGCTGTAGAAAAGAACGGTCAAACTTTGAAATTTTTTTTTACCCCAATTATAAAGTAATGTAGGATTCAAAATAGCCTCTGTTGGTTTAGCTAGCAGACTTTCGCGTACTGCTTCCCTTTTAAAAACAGCCCCTACTCCATCACAAGCATTCTTACCATGCGATGTAGCATGAAAATGCCACTCAGCAGTAACACTGAAATCTTGTTCGTGATTCATTAAATTACAAATTTGGAAACGGTTCTTAAAATGCTGTTTTGCCCCATCGCTGAAGTAAATAATTTTTTTTACTTCTACATGTTTCTTAATCTCTGGCAACAACAGTCCTTGAATGGTGTATACAACTGCAGCATCGTGAGTAGTGCTATCCGACAGAAACACCAAGCTTTTGTGCTTTAGTTCGCCATCTCCTTGGAAATAATAAACAACTGTAAATACAGTGCACTGGTCGTTGTTGTAGTGGAAACCTTGCGATGCATTTTGAACGACATATTTAAAGTTTTCAGAAAAATCTAATGTGACTAGTACTTCACCAGCACAGAGGTTTGATTTTCGGTACTCAAAGTATTGTATTTGTTCTTTAGCTATATAAATGCATGTGGTTTTATTTGTTCGTGGTCTTATGTGTGTTGTATTTGTTCTTTAGCTATATAAATGCATGTGGTTTTAATATCACTAATTTCTCGGATAATTGTTCAACAAATTCTTCTGAGTCAAGAATTTGCGTGTGTAAAAAGGATCGGTCAGTCGATGTCCAATTACTAAATGTCACATTAAAAATATTGTTATCATATAACAGTTGTAACATATGTCTCGAAAAATGCAATATACCTGGACACTCTGTGCAATCATCCAAATGACAATTTGGACTTCTGCTTTCACACATTATTTGTTGTAAACTGTCTTTGTAGTCTGCGATTGGTCTATCCGTTTGTTGTGATAGATATTTCACGTTAATGGCGTCTAACATGAGTTTTACATTCTGATGTAACGTGCATACACAAACGGAATGTGTTCCAGCAGCTCCCATGAGTATACAGTGCTTCGGTCGAAGTTGTGCAAATTTACTGAAACTTAAAAGAAAACCTTGATTTTCTTCTTTATATTTTGAGAACAATCCTTTCAAGTCTGAAAGGAGTAAACGTTTCTGCATTTTCTTTCGTACATCATCAACTTTCACGGAGATTACATCCTTGATTCCTGGCATGATTCTACTGTTTGCATCACTGTTATAAAACTCATGCACTTTTTCAATAATTGAATTAGATAATGGTGCCCCTTTCTTTGGTGTCGGACTTGATAAAACACCATTCAACTCCCTCATTTGTTTAGCTCTTTCAGTTATTCTCCTGGAGCAGTTGAATTCCGTCGCAATCTTTCTAATACTACATGTGACACCATTAACGTGAAATATCTATCACAACAAACGGATAGACCAATCGCAGACTACAAAGACAGTTTACAACAAATAATGTGTGAAAGCAGAAGTCCAAATTGTCATTTGGATGATTGCACAGAGTGTCCAGGTATATTGCATTTTTCGAGACATATGTTACAACTGTTATATGATAACAATATTTTTAATGTGACATTTAGTAATTGGACATCGACTGACCGATCCTTTTTACACACGCAAATTCTTGACTCAGAAGAATTTGTTGAACAATTATCCGAGAAATTAGTGATATTAAAACCACATGCATTTATATAGCTAAAGAACAAATACAACACACATAAGACCACGAACAAATAAAACCACATGCATTTATATAGCTAAAGAACAAATACAATACTTTGAGTACCGAAAATCAAACCTCTGTGCTGGTGAAGTACTAGTCACATTAGATTTTTCTGAAAACTTTAAATATGTCGTTCAAAATGCATCGCAAGGTTTCCACTACAACAACGACCAGTGCACTGTATTTACAGTTGTTTATTATTTCCAAGGAGATGGCGAACTAAAGCACAAAAGCTTGGTGTTTCTGTCGGATAGCACTACTCACGATGCTGCAGTTGTATACACCATTCAAGGACTGTTGTTGCCAGAGATTAAGAAACATGTAGAAGTAAAAAAAATTATTTACTTCAGCGATGGGGCAAAACAGCATTTTAAGAACCGTTTCCAAATTTGTAATTTAATGAATCACGAACAAGATTTCAGTGTTACTGCTGAGTGGCATTTTCATGCTACATCGCATGGTAAGAATGCTTGTGATGGAGTAGGGGCTGTTTTTAAAAGGGAAGCAGTACGCGAAAGTCTGCTAGCTAAACCAACAGAGGCTATTTTGAATCTTACATCACTTTATAATTGGGGTAAAAAAAAATTTCAAAGTTTGACCGTTCTTTTCTACAGCAAAGTAGAGCATGAGAGAAAAAAGAGATTCTTAAATTCAAGATTTCTGAAAGCTCCAGCTATTCCTCAAATACAGAAAAGTCATTCTTTTGTTGTGCTTTCACAAACCGAATTATCAATAAAGCGATATTCAAATGCCCCGAACGGACTTATATTTTCGAAATAAATAAACCAATTTCATAATTCAACTAATTCTCCACATACCATACACGATTTTGAACGTCCACAGCTATCTAAAAAAGATAATAAAACATGCAAAAAAAACATAAAACAAAATTAAAAAATGTAAAAAAAAGCAAAAAAAATAATTAAAAATCGTAAAAAAAAAGATTCTCGGTCATGTCTACTTCCTCGCGATGAGAATCGGACAACATTTATGTTATATAAATGGCTAAAAACGTTTTTCTCAATTTTTCACGAAAATATCAAGGTTTACACTATAAAACATCAATAATTTTTTTTTGGTAACTATAGATTTTAGAGAAAATTTCCTTAGAACAAAAATGTCCTAGAATTGGTTAAAGAATACTATAAAAATTT
>NW_017276117.1:88391-90000 GCF_001594065.2 Cyphomyrmex costatus
TCAAAATCATCTACTTCTCCTTCTTTCCAAAGAACTATAATTAACAATCACGTTTTGTGTCATTTAATCATTCATATTTCACTTGTGTCTTAAGATTTTAAAAAGGGCCCAACGTCATTAAAAAGTAAACGCTGTTACCTTTAATTTGAGCCGTATTAAAACTTTTTTGCTTGAAATTTGAAATGGAGAGAAGGGGTGGCCCGGCTGAGAAAGAATGCCTCATATATATACATATATATACATACATATATATATATATTTGAAATACATGTTTTAAATAAAATTATTTTAAATACTCCCGACTGTTGACTGGTATGATATTTAAACCATTCGACTGTCATGAGACGTTTCGACTGCATGCGGAGCGGTGAGGGGGGCAGTGCAACTTTCGGTTGATTTTCGAATCATTTACTTCTAGCTTTCGCTGTCGCCCTTACCACACCGCACCGTGCACAGGATCAATGCCATTCGAACGTCATTGGGCATTTGGACTGCACGCGAAGCGGTGAGGTTGAAGGGGACAGTGCAACTTTCGGTTGATTTTCGAAACGTTTACGTCTAGCTTTCGCCGTCCCCCTCACAACACCGCACCACGCATAATATATTACTACGAAAAGTAACTGTTTTACATTTATTTAATAATTTTGTTTTGTATGCAAATATGCAATTGCGTTAACGAATAATAAAGAATAAATATGTTATTCTAAAATCAATGCGTTACTATTAGACGGTTAGTGGAAGCAGCCTTGGGATTGTTTTGATGTTGAAGGACGGACGCTATTCGCACGTCCCCCCCTCACCTGGTTCACCGATAAACCGAGCAGTCATAAATACATATTAAATAAAATTATTATTTTAAATACTACCGACTGCTGACCGATATGACGTATATTCGGTATATTTGAAACTATCGCAGTACTATCACGATTTAAATTGTAATAATATATTACCACGAAAAGTAACTGATTATTAATTAAAGTTGCCAGTACAAAGCATATGTAAAGTGTATGTAACTTTCTACCGATTTTCGAATCGCCTCCGCTTTCCGCTGTACCCCTCATCCCATATTATTACATATATTTATATATACTTATTTATATATATTTTAAATTTTAAATACTTCCGACTGCAACCTGGTATGATGAATATTTAAACCATTCGACTGTCATGAGGCATTTTGCCTGCACGTGGAGCGGTGAGGGGGACAGTGCAACTTTCGGTTAATTTTCGAATCATTTGCGTCTAGTTTTTGCTGTCCCCCTCACCTCACCGCTCCGCGTGCAAAACAATGCCATTCGACTGTAATGGGGCATTTTGACGGCACACGGTAATATATTATTACCACGAAGAGTAACTGTTTTACATTTATTTTTCATTTTATAATGTATGGTCGCGTTAACGAATATAAAAAAATTAATATTGTTTAAAAATTGACGCGTTAATATTATAGGCGATTAATGAAAGCAGCCTTGGGGATTGTTTTGATCAAATTAAACCGTTTGGGCCAGTTAAATTCTAAAATAAAAAGTAAAACACAAGTGGTACCTTTAATCTTTAAGAACCCATATAGTACTATTATTTAAATTCTACTAAATTAAAAAGTAAAACC
>NW_017276117.1:90254-91202 GCF_001594065.2 Cyphomyrmex costatus
GACTCCTTTTATCTCCTTATGTGGAGCATAGGACGTCTATAGACCTCTTTTGTCCGAGGCCTATATTCGTTTCTCGAATCAGATTGTTTTTCGAATTTGTGGGTGATTGGTCCACAGAATCCTACCTCAGTCAAATATTAGAGACAAATATCTACTGATATGTATACTACTGATGTATACTGATGTATAGGACCTACAGTTTAACGCCGAATCCGAACGGCGCTGATGATCATAGATCTTTTGATCACCAGATGGAGCCATTTTTCGGCTCATTAAACGCGAAAAATCATCGCGTTTGGGCGCACGTGGGATTGAACTCGGGTCTACAAATCGCGAGTCAATCGCACAGAGCGGTGAGCCACTCGACGCCACATTTATTACATATATATATATTTGAAATATGTATTGTAAATAAAATGATTATTTATTGTCGGCGCCAAGTTAATTACACATTTACTTAATTCTAATGACATGTATCATTTGTATAAATGATTTGATATCAACAGTCGGCGCCAAATGAAATTCTACCATCTTTTTTATCAATTATCCTTATTATTTATTTAATTCTAATGGTATGTATTATCTGTATAAAAGATATGATCGATAGTCGGCGCTAAGTTAAATTCTAATATCTTTAAAAGCCCATGTGGTACTATTCCTAACATGTACAATTTGTACTTAAAAAAGTATAGTACTGTCTACAGATCATGACATATATCATTTGTATAAAAGATCTGATATCAATAGTCGGTGTCAAGATAAATTCTAAAATAGTATAACCCATGTACTACTGGCTTTTAATCATTTACACTAACTTCGACCCACTGCAATTTCCTCCCTCCCTTTCTTCGCCGCTCGCCACCCACACTACCCATCTTTTTCGCTGTATTTCATTCTGTTCCGATATGTAATATAAAACATTTTTTAAATCATTTGTTATATACATTT
>NW_017276117.1:91654-95012 GCF_001594065.2 Cyphomyrmex costatus
AAAACCATTTGGGCCAGTTTCACCAACGCCAATTACTTAATCGACTGTGAAACTGACCAATCACATTTGCTGTTTAGTAGAACCATCTTTAAAAACCTACTTGATGTTATCCTTATTTTGATAAAAAACCGTTTGGGCCAGTTAAATTCTACGATACATTGCACTTCCTCCCTCTTCTTCCTCTCCCTCCTCTCATCCTCACTACTCATTTTTTTCGTTGTATTTCATTATCTTGTCATATAATATGGATTTTTTCCATAAAATATATAAGAGTGCGTGCTTTTGATAAAAAAAACCGTTTGGGCCAGTTAAATTCTATCTACCCTATTACTTACTTAATTTTAATGACATTTATCATTTGTATAAAAGATTTGATATCTTTTTTGAGTGATTGATCAGTTTCACAGTCGATTAAATAGTTGACGTTGGTGAAACTGGCCCAAATGGTTTTTTGACCAGCAGCACCCACTCTTAGCGCTTTTTTCTACCTTTTTTCAAAAAGGTAAGTATATTTTACTTTTTAATTTAGTAGGATTTGAATAATATTCGTCTATACGTCGGGAGATCTTGCGTCCTTTCTACAGGTGCTCGATTACCGCACAAGTGACGATCGGGAGCTTCCGCGGATCCACAAAGGCCGTTAGGCCCCTCTCCTATCAGGCCGCTTCCTGTTCTAATTGGCTTATCGCGGTCACGCGACCTCGCGACTAATCACAGCGAGTCCGGCGGGTCGCGTATCCTTTGAATGTCTGGCGCGCTTTTCCAAATTAGACGGCATAGGCTTTCCTGCTTGATCGGCGGTCTTCTATCGCTCTCCTCAGAAGTAGAGGCGGCTGCTAATGTTCGGGCCGTGCTGATACGGTCCCTTAATACGTCTCTCTCCGAGGCGTCTGCAATAAAGGTGCGACAATCACCAAATAATCTCAAAATTAGCAGAGGTTACAAAACAATACGACTTGCATGTACCGCGCTCCTCGGTGACGCAAACTGGATCCTCTCAGGTGGTTTCTTGCTTCTTCGACAATGGCTTCTTTCTTCCTTCCGTAAGTGAGGCGGCAAAAATACATGGACCTACCGTAACCACCGCTTATGCTCAAATGTGACTAAAAATCGCTATTAAAAAGTCTGAAAAATAACTACATATATTATACAAAAATTATGAGTTTGGCACGCTCGCTTGTGCCCTCGCCCTTCGAGCTTAGAGGACACAGGATCTCCGTGCAAATGCAATCACGAGTGACTGACACAAAGTGTCACGTCACAGTATATATAATAGAAAACAAATAAAATAAATAATTTTTTAATACGTAATTTGATAAAAGATCACAGACTGTGTAAAAAGTAAGTGAAATATATGTATATAATAAGGAATCTGGCCAATCTTTCTAATTTGACAAAACATGGTGTCGTAGATAAAGGTGTGGTCAACTGATGTTGTTGGACCAATGTTGGTGTTAATGAAACTCTTTTCGTAGTGGACTGTATTAATTATGGTTTATTAAGATAGAAAAATACTAACGCAACGTACAAGCGGTTATTCGTTACAGAACTCGAATCTATTGTGTTGTAGTTCGGGCGCGAGGCGCTTTCGACGACGAGTCGGTAATATCGGCGCTTCAAACCGCGGGTAACTTGCTAACGGAATCGCGATTATAATTTCTATCAGTCTCCAACAGATGTGATACTATAAATATATCGTAATATAATCATTACGATATACAGTATATAATCATTATAAATAAATAAAATAAATAATTTTTTAATACATAATTTAATAAAAGATCACAGACTGTGTAAAAAGTAAGTGAAATATATGTACCATATACGATGTATATACAATGTATATACATATATTTCACTTACTTTTTACACAGTCTGTGATCTTTTATCAAATTATGTATTACGATATATTTATAGTATCACATCAGTTGACCACACCTTTATCTACGACGCCATGTTTTGTCAAACTAGAAAGATTGGCCACTTGACTCCTTATTATAGGGACTCGAATCTAGGCATTACTTGCTTCGGTCGCTGCGGCCATCTCGGAGAATCTCGGAGATCACGCCGACGACGACGCGATGATTCACAAAGCGCGCATTGAGATTGCATTCGAAGAAATTTATATTCTTACGCTGAATATTCTAAGATAGAGTACCTATAATAAGAGTATAGACATAAGACCGGAAGGACGCCATTGCTAGGCGCCGGCTGGAAACAGCACAATAACTACAGATAATTCAATTTCGTGTTCGTGCCTGTTTTTGTACTACTACTCATTAAACAGTTGCTCACACCAATTCACAGATTCACTAAACACATCGAAGCGCCCAGAAATGGCGACGACCAATCACGAGGCCGTCGCCCCTCATGATGATCAGGAGACGCTACCGCGTCTCCGGCCATGTTCAAAAACTGTGAGACGCTACAAGTCTCTTATCCCGAGTAATCAAAGTCCATTCTTGGGAGGTGCATAACTATTAAAATATAAACAATTTTGAATCAAACGTCATACGTCCTGAAAGGCGGCATCACCACGAGTAATTTGAGCCGAAAAAATTTTAAATTGGTCAAGCCATTCTGGAGATATAAGCGGTCAAAAAGTGATGATTTTAATGAAAAATTAAGAAACGTCTCCTCCTTCTTCTTCTTCTTCTTCTCTGTCCGCATTTTTAAACTTTTCAACATCCTCTCTCATCTTTCACTCGCACCTCCACCATCTTTGGCCCACCGAACCTCCTCCACTCGCCCCTCCCCCCCCACCACCCACTCTCGCCACCCCTCTCTTTCGCTGTATTCAACACTCTTTCGTTATTCCAATTTTTTAACATCCTCTCTCACCTTTCACTAGCACCTCCACCATCTTCGGTCCACAGGACCTCCTCCACTCGCCCCTCCCCCTCCCCCTACCACCCACATTCAACGCCACTCTCTTTCGCCGTATTTTACTATATTTCGTTGTTACAACATTTTAACATTCTCTCTCACCTTTCACTCACACCTCTATCATCTTCGATCCACCGGACCTCCTCCACTCGCATCTCCACCTCCCTCCGCCACTCACCCCCGCCATCCATCTCTTTCGTCGTAATTCACTCTTTTTCGTTATTACAACTTATTAACATTCTCTCTCACCTTTCACTTGCACCTCTACCATCTTTGACCCACTGACCTCCTCCCTCCGCCCCTTCCCCTGATTAATATATTACCACGAAAAGTAACTGATTAATAATTATAGTTGCTAGTACAAAATGAACATACGTAAAGTGTATGTAACTTTCGGCCGATTTTCGAATCGCCTCCGCTTTCCCCTGCACCCCTCATCTCATTAAATACGTATATATTTTAAATAAAATTA
>NW_017276117.1:97843-98780 GCF_001594065.2 Cyphomyrmex costatus
TGCAGAATTCGCCATTAGTTTCGTTTAGTTTAGATATTTAGCGAAAATTATCAAGCCTGCTGAATTATTATCCAAATTATTCGATGCCCAGAAAATTGCACCGGTCATCAATGAGGATAGCGACGACGATTAATAATATATACATGAACATATATAAATATATTATGTTGATCAAAATAAAGAAATTCCAAAAAGCATTTATAACCTTTAAATATTTCAAAATAGTTCCAATATGAAAAAAAGCATATGGCTAAAATTTTCAGAAAAAAATTCGGTTATGGGATGAAATTGTCGTACGATATTTTTTCTGCCTTAAATTCATCAGTCGTCCTCCGATACTCGTAGAAAATACTTATTACTGATGTATTCTAGTGTCTTAAGATTGCAGAACTATTCTAACCACACTTCAATGCCGTCTGAGAGTTTTGCGACTCTCTCAAGACCATTTTATGGCATTTTGAGCATTTTAAGAATGCCCCAAGGATATTTTGTAAATGTTTTAGAGTTTTAAGACTGCTTTAATGCTAAATAGTAATGTTAATCGAATTTTAGGGCTGTCTCAGAATTGTATTAGTGTGTTACGATTGTCTTAACCCTTTGCGTCACGGTAGGACGCTCAGCGTCCCACCTTTTATCCGTAGGTTTTTTCACCTTTAAAAATCAGTTTTTCATGTTTTTAACGTCGTGATTAATTTTTTACATATCTGAGGCATTTATTTGTCGAATACAAGACATCATACATATTAACATACTATAGTTCATTAATTATAAACAATAATATATCAAAAAATGGCCATTTTTTAGAATAGTTCTGAGTAGAGTGTATAGGCCGGTTCAAAGCCATGGTCCTCTGTGGGGGGGTGAGGGGCGAGGGGAACCCGTGGCGAGAGGGGGATGACGTCACGGCAGGGGAGGGGGATGACGTCACGGATGCGGG
>NW_017276117.1:103466-104280 GCF_001594065.2 Cyphomyrmex costatus
GACTCATCGAAACCATCATCGTACCTAATGTACTATGACGTCAACAATCTCTACGGCTGGGCAATGTGTCAACCATTGAAATACGCTGATTTTCGATGGGTCGACGACGTGCAAAATTTCGACTTTTCGACCATCCCGCTAGATTCACCTACAGGCTATATTCTCGAGGTTGACATTGAGTACCCACAACATCTCCACGACGCGCACACTGACCTACCTTTTTGTCCAACGCGAGAGAAACCACCCGGCAAGCGCGATGACAAGCTCCTCGCGACGTTATGCGATAAGCAGCGTTACGTGATTCATTATCGCAACCTGCAGCAGAGTACTCGTCACGGCCTCCGTATCGCAAAGATTCATCGTATACTGCAATTCACGCAATCTCCATGGCTTCGCGATTACATAGAATTAAATACAAAATTTGGAACTTTGGCAAAGAATGATTTTGAAAAAAGTTTATACAAACTTATGAATAACGCGGTATTTGGTAAAACCATGGAGAATGTGCGCGATCGCGTTGATGTAAAATTAGTAACAAAATGGGAAGGTAGATATGGTGCCGAAGCAATGATCGCGAAACCCAACTTTCACAGTCGTAGCGTTTTCTCAGAGAATCTGGTCGCGATAGAGTTGCGTAAACTCGAGGTGAAATTCGACAAACCGATATACGTGGGTATGTGCATCCTCGATATATCGAAAACGTGTTTGTACAAGTTTCACCACGAATATATGGCACCGCTGTTTCACGATGAATGCAAAATTATGTATACTGATACTGATAGTCTCATATACCATGTAGAATGTCACGACATAT
>NW_017276118.1:0-2281 GCF_001594065.2 Cyphomyrmex costatus
GCGTTCCCAAATCTCTAGTTTCAGTAAAATCATAACCTATAAAATTCATACGTGTTTCAGAGAGAACCATTTTCTCGGGCGGTTCGCGAATTTTGCGCATATAAGCAGGTATATTGTTTTTATATTTGCTTCAGTTTTGTTATATTGTTTAATTAGTTGATGTTGTTATTAATCGTTTTCATTGTTAGTGGTTGATTTCCTGTAAATTGTATAAGTTCCATATTTAATCATTTTTTTAATTTTCCCAAAACTTATACATGTGGATAATATCTATTATTTGGTGCAAAAAAATTTGTTATAATACATTTATAATATTATTATTATTAAACAACAAAGTGTGTGTCTATAATATGATATTCTTTCATTTATATATATAAAGCTTATTATTAATTTCTAGAGGAGAAGTACACAAAGCAGGATGAACAATGACGCTTTGATTACAATTGTCAACGATTTCCTAAATTCGTCTGATGATAGTGATTCTGAGAGCGATGCAGATATAGATGAATTATTATTATTAAATATGAATAGAATAATTCGTGGCAAAAGGCCAAGATTGCAACATTACATTGATGTTATTGCTTCGTACGACGATCAGGAATTTAAATCTAATTTTCGGTAAGTTATTAATTATTCTCAAAAATGTGTGTCTTTTCATCTGTTACAATAAAATAATTGTTATCACTGACAATAACGCTTCATATGCTATGTGTGTGAAAGACATTATTTTTAACTCATTTAAACTATTAATAAATTTAATGTTATATGTTGTACACATATTAAAAATTCCATGACAATTAAACATAATTATAACATTTTTGCAGTCTACATAGAGATACCTGCGATTACATTTTGGACCTCATTCGAGCAGATTTGGAGAAGTGGCCACAATATTTTGGGAAATACCCTATATCAGCCAATAGACAATTGTACATCGCATTATGGATGCTGGCAAATCCAGACTCGTATAGGTAAAAAGATTAAAATTAGTCCTATTTACGGACATTACTTTGTAACCCTTCATAAACCCTTTGATAAAGCCTTCCACTTAATATGATTGTAATTACAGATCAGTGTACACAAAGTTTGATATCGGAAAAGCTACTGCTTGGCGATGTGTACTGAAAGTCGTGAAGGCTTTGTACAAATTGCGAAACGTTTTTATATCTTGGCCAACAAGGGAACAAGCCGAAGCGACATGGACAAAAATCGAATTACAACACCAATTTCCAGGAGTAATAGGTATAGTAGATGGCACACTCGTGAAAATACCTAAGTCCAAAATTCATCCTGAAGCATATATATGCAGGAAAAATTATCATGCAATCCAATTACAGGTAAATATATACATACATTTATACACTGCTTGTCAAAAGTTGCGAAACATATAATCTTTTAGAAAATATGGAAGGTCAAAAAATGTTTCAGATAAAAGTTGTACTGCCTGAAGGGGGATAAATAATGGTAAACTTTTAAAAAATCAATTTTTTAAATTTATTTGAAGAATTTTTATTTATATTTTATTTGAAAAAAATGTATTTATATGAAGAGGTTGTCGTCATTTTTAAAAATAACAAGCATTTTATGATACCTAATAGTAATAATACAATTATATAGATACCAGATGATTTGTAATATGTATATTATGTTGTGTATGTGTACAGATTGTATGCAATACAGATATGCGCTTCATTCACTGTTACACGGGGCAACCAGGATCAGTTCATGATATGCAAACCTTTATGTACTCTGGACTTCAGCAAAAATCCAATGAATATTCCTTTCCGGAAGACAGCCATTTACTCTAGTCCAGTAAATGAACGTAAAATATTGAAAAACCTCAAAATTCTTTCAATAGTCATCGATTGCCTTGAAATTTTTACAGGTGTTAGAGAATAGCACAAGGAACAAAAGTGACCCAGTGCCGACGTCCGCTTTTTCTTTAGGGGTGGTTCCCCCCCCTTTTTGGGGGTTGAATTTTTTTGGCCAAAATAACCCCGGGAATCGATAAAGGGATTAATTTTAAGTAAAAAATGTAGTATGAACTTTTCTTTGTAAACCAATACTTTTCGAGTTAATAGCGATTGAAGGTTAAGAATTTTCATTGAAAAAAAGCACTTTTTGAAACGGGTTTTGCGAAATAACTCAAAAAGTAAGTGTTTAATCGGAAAAACCATGAGAATGGAAATTGTAGCTTATTAAAAAACGAACAAAACCCTGTTTTTATAAGCACTGTATGTGAAATACAGACCTACGTATGAATAATTTACGTTCAGTATAA
>NW_017276118.1:2349-8038 GCF_001594065.2 Cyphomyrmex costatus
TAAAAAATGTAGTATGAACTTTTCTTTGTAAACCAATACTTTTCGAGTTAATAGCGATTGAAGGTTAAGAATTTTCATTGAAAAAAAGCACTTTTTGAAACGGGTTTTGCGAAATAACTCAAAAAGTAAGCGTTTAATCGGAAAAATCATGAGAATGGAAATTGTAGCTTATTAAAAAACGAACAAAACCCTGTTTTTATAAGCACTGTATGTGAAATACAGACCTACGTATGAATAATTTACGTTCAGTATAAAATCGCAAAGTACTGAAATTTAAATGTTTAACATGAAATTGCGGGAAAACAAAGAAAATTTCGTGGAAAACTTATTGTTTCTTTTTCAATCTACTTGAAAAGAGCTTCAAAATGAGCACTTATAAAAGTTGATTGTACAAAAAATGAAGGAGATATGATAGAAATAAGAGTAGTATCAATATTTTTCAGCATAAAATTTTTTGGTTTTCTTACGATAACTCGGTTAATTTTTGAGCTACAGAGTCCATCAAAAAACGATTTTGTTGGAAATTTTCGTAGCTATAAGCTCTCATGAATTAAAACTTATTTAAAATCCTTATTTTTAAAATTCTGTCGTTTAAAGGGATACGGAAAGAGGACTTTCACTGTAACATGCAAATTTCAAATGTTCACAACTCAGCGAGTTTTAATGCTACAGAAAACAAAAAAAAAAGAACTTATAGTACATTAAAAATCCAAACTTTTGTTATACTTGTTATTTTTTCGTATCTATTTCAGTTTTTGAGGAATCTAAAAAGAAAGGAAATTTTTGTTGAATTTAAAAAAAATATCTTTTTATTCAATCAAACTTTTTTTCTAAACCAGGCATTTAAAACGTTCAAAACTGCTGCAGCACAATGATAGTACTCAAGTGAAGGAAACTGTAGCATGATACGTCCAATTTTGATTTTGGTGATAATGGTGGGGATATTGTTGAGAATTTTTATGCTGAAAAATATTGATACTACTCTTATTTCTATCATATCTCCGTCATTTTTTGTACAATCAACTTGTATAAGTGCTCATTTTGAAGCTCTTTTCAAGTAGATTGAAAAAGATTCAATAAGTTTTCCGCGAAATTTTCTTTGTTTTCTCGCAATTTCATGTTAAACATTTAAATTTCAGTACTTTGCGATTTTATACTGAACGTAAATTATTCATACGTAGGTCTGTATTTCACATACAGTGCTTATAAAAACAGGGTTTTGTTCGTTTTTTAATAAGCTACAATTTCCATTCTCATGGTTTTTCCGATTAAACGCTTACTTTTTGAGTTATTTCGCAAAACCCGTTTCAAAAAGTGCTTTTTTTCAATGAAAATTCTTAACTTTCAATCGCTATTAACTCGAAAAGTATTGGTTTACAAAGAAAAGTTCATACTACATTTTTTAAACAATAACAAGAAAGAAGGAAGCACAAAGCGAAGCCTATCGGTCAAAGCTAGATCAAGATGCTTATTATCATTAAGTGTGAATTTATATACCGCGTATGTAGTTCTCTCAATCGCGTGCCGAACATTTTTTCAGACTTACAACGCAACTCTAAATAACTACCGCGGTAATATCACTTTAGTTAGATTGACAATACAATCTAACAAATTTCGATGCTTATAGCATCTTATTAGATCTTAATAATATGTTGAAAGACATATATTAAAATTCAATATTAAAGTAATGATAATTGAAAACTGTGAAAAATAAGATTGCGAAGAATATCACAAGTTGGCGTTTCGTCCCGGCTTCCACTACTGGACTCATCAGTAAGGTAATGTAGTGGGAGCCTACCTTAGACGCCGGTGTAAGTTATTAAATCGAGACTCTATATAAAGAGACACACGTGTATCTCAGCACTTGCGAGAAATTTAACGAATATCAATTGAATAGACCTCTGATGGCGAGTCGACGTAATAATATTCTTCGCAATATTTTTTACTTAAAATTAATCACTTTATCGATTCCCGGGGTTATTTTGGCCAAAAAAATTCAACCTCCAATAAGGAGGGGGGGAATCACCCCTAAAGAAAAAGCGGACGTCGGCACTGGGTCACTTTTGTTCCTTGTGATATTCTCTAACACCTGTAAAAATTTCAAGTCAATCGATGACTACTGAAAGAATTGTCAGGCGAAAACGTTCATTTACCGGACTACTCGGAGATGCAGCATATACAATACAACGACATGTGATAGTGCCATATAAGGATAATGGTCACTTGACAGCGAGCGAAATCCATTTCAACAAGAAATTGTCATCTGTGCGAATGTTAATAGAACGGGCTATTGCGTTGTTGAAAGGACGATGGCGTTGTTTACTGGATAAACTTCCGATGACACGAACGGATTTAATACCGCGTTATATTATCGCTTGTTGCGTTTTACACAATATTTGTTTATTGAAACGCGATGAAATCAAAATACCAATATTGATACAAGATCCTCGGAATGATATGCTGGAAGAATTACATCCACTTGACGTAAACAACGAAGATCGCAATGGAGGGCGCTTAAAACGTAGGAATTTAACTCATAGATTCAGGGAGTAATAATTGTAATAATTGTATTAATTTAACTATATAAACCTTGTATTCGTCTCTAATAAAACTTTTGTTCTTATTTAATAAAATGTTATTTGTTTTATTAATACTATTGTTTAATTAACAAGAATTGACAGAATTATTTTTAATTAAACCATTGCTAGAACTAATGCTATTAAAATATATTAGAATGTATTATTGAGAGTACAAATTAGTTCGGTCCGTTTTCCAAAAGATAATCGCCTCCAAAGACGAGTCATTTTTTCGAGATGGAATTCGAAAATTGCCTGAGAAAAGGGAAAAAGTAGTAGCCAGCGATAGATAATACTTTAATTAATCTGTTCATTCATTTTGTTTTAAAATAAATGAATTTTTGAACAGAAAAAACGGACCGAACTAATTTGTACACCTAATATATTTCTCTCTTTCATTACATTTTCTCATTGATTTTTCAAAACTTTATTGTATATACTTTTATATACATATATATATATATTATATATATATATATATATAATATCGTATTATATATTTATAACGCCGATGAATCGATATCAGTGCCAACTGTTTTCCACCTTCAATTATGAAACCTGTAATGATAACAACAATAAGTACGTTTCTGCGGCTCAATTTACGCCAAAGTTATAACATCGGTGTTATGAAACTAATCAATCATTCCATTCTACAGAGAAATAGCTTATGATTGACCAGTTTCATAACATCGTTGTTAAAACTTCGGCGTAAATCAAGCCGTGTAAACGTAGACAATAATAATAATAATCAATGTAGTTGGTCGTAAACCAGCGATTTAGCTGCGACTGAACAAACGAAGAATTACCATTTTTAAAAAATAAACATGCCAGCAATGGTGGTTAACAGTGAATGCAATTGCTGGCGGCTGTTGCATCTAGCATCATTCCGAGTGCCATGTCGAGCAAAGTTGACTTATGCTTTCAATAAAATGGCAAAATTATCTAAGAAAAAAAAGGTAAAAATTGAAATAATCCAGTAATTAAATATTCCACAATTTACTCGTATTGAAGACAAAATCATGAAATTAAAAAATATTAAAGTATTAATAATAAGTGTAGTTGATTAAATAAGTACAAATTGATAGATATACATTGATTTTTTAAAATTGCTGTATAAAAAAAATATCGAATAACTGTACATAGCAAGAGACGTCACTCTTACCTTCATTATTTTTTTTTTAACGTTTCGATCAGCTCCTTCATAAGACAAAGTTTTTGATTTCTGTACTCTTCTGTTTTTGCCGCTTTATCTTTTCTTTCTTCTAATATCTCTTTTAGAAATTCATCTCTGTTGCGTTTTGATCCTGTGTCTATAAATTTGAAATGTATAGTATATACCAATATTATACTGCACTGTATATATTTATTGCAGATAATATACATATACGTATTTTATATTTCATTCCTATGAATACAGCATACTTACTTGGAGATAAATTACGCTCATTTATATTTTCAAATGTTGAATCTTGTAATTCAGAACTTGCAACCGCGACTGGTTTCACCCATGGTTGCTTTCTAAAAATCTCGTCAAGTTCCTAGAAACAATAAAATGTATGATTAACACAAGAAATAAATTTTTAAAACAAATAAAATATAAACAATTAATACATTACATCAAAATACTTATAAGTCATTAAGTCATTGCCTGATTGGCCATTGTAATCAATGACCTTTTTATATTGGCGTTTTAAGGCATCCATTTTAGTGGCACATTTGGACGCGGGAATGTCATAACCCTTTTTCTTCATTCCTTCAGCTATCAGTTGCCACATCTTTCGTAGGACCATTTTGCCACTGCTCATTTTTCCATATTCTTGGCGATATAAATTTATTAAAAGCAATGTTTGCTCATGCGTCCAAATCATTCTTCTATCACTAACAGAGACCTGCGACGATTCTATAAAAATACATAAACTTCTTTAATGCAAAATAAAAATTCTTAATTAAACTGTTCATTAAGTAACCTTTAATATTTACTTTAAATTCAATCAATACACAACATATATGTTTAAATTTTCTCATATATTCATCATGAATGGAAACTATTGAATATAATTAATATTGATAAAAAATTATATAAATTTATACCTGTATTATCAACATCACAAATGGTCTCATGCAGTGGTGAAATTTCGAAGTCTTCATTGCTATTTTCTGCATGTGCATTATGAATCAATCCATTAAAAATACGTTGAGCAAATACCATATCTACAAATTGTGTAAATTTAATTTTTTCCAATATAAACAATGAACATCTTTGGAATACATTACAATATTTGAGACATGCAGATAAGAATTAAAAATAATTTTTGGTGTACGTTGTCACTGTATATATATCTGAATGGAAAGATAAAATGATTACAAAAAAAAGTTACCTTTTGATACTCGTTGAGCATCCTCCGGAGATAAGTAACATCCATATACTTTATTAGACTCTGCATCAAGAAACTCAAGGTATACTTGTTTCTTGGTGGATGTACTTGGTTCTTCACTTGTCTGGGACAATCTCGCTGCCATTTTCTTCATAATCCAAAATATATAATAATATATTAAACAATATACAAAATGATGTCAAATGATATTTAACTATTTTACTTATTCATTTATTTATTACAATTTGTATGAATGTTTATTGCCCTTTATCCAATATTTCAAGAAAGAAGAGAAAAAGGAATATATATAAAAAATAAAACATGTCATTAAAAAATACAAAATTATAAACATATAAATATTAAATAATAGAAAAAAAAATAAATTAAACTAACAACAATAATAAAAAATAATAATAGATAAAAACAGCCAACAAAAATTTTTCAATAATTTTAAAGAAATCAGCCACTAACAATAAAAACAATTAATAACAGCATCAACTGTTATATTTAACAATATAACTAATTAAACAATATAACAAAACTGAAACAAATCTAAAAACAATATACCTGCTTATATGCGCAAAATTCGCGAACCGCCCGAGAAAACGGTTCTCTGAAACACGTATGAATTTTATAGGTTATGATTTTACTGAAACTAGAGATTTGGGAACGCTTCTCCCAGTAATAATGGCGGTTACTGGATACCATACTGGAAATCAGCAAATGGGAACACACCCA
>NW_017276118.1:8195-22709 GCF_001594065.2 Cyphomyrmex costatus
TAAATTGTATTAATATATTACCACGAAAAGTAACCGATTATTAATTAAAGTTTGCCAGTATAAAGTGAACATACGTAAAGTGTATGTAACCTTCGGCCGATTTTCGAATCGCATTCGCTTTTCGCAGCATCTCTCATCTCTTATTAAATATATATATATATTTGAAATACATGTTTCAAACAAAATTATTTTAAATACTCCCGACTGCTTACTGCTATGATATTTAAACCATTCGATTGTCATGAGACATATCGACTGCACGCGGAGCGGTGAGGGGGACACAGTGCAACTTTCGGTTGATTTTCGAATCGTTTTCGTCTAGCTTTCGCTGTCCTCCTCACAACACCGCACCACGCATAATATATTACCACGAAGAGTAACTGTTTTACCTTTATTTAATAATTGTATTCCGCGCCTCCTCCTCAGATCACCAGACGTAGTACCTGCCCTCTGTGCCGATAGCGCCACACGGTTTATAGTAACAGTAAGGTTTTTTGGGGGTATCCGGTCCGCGCTACCCAACTGTATCCGGTCCTCCATCTTCATTCCTTTTCTTTGTGCCAAAGGAAAGCCACAACGGTTGTTGAACTGTGTAGAAATTATCGATATAATGGGTCATAAACGAAAATCTTGTAGTGAGGATATAGATATCAAACTCGCTAAGAAGCTGAAACGGTTGAAACAGAAACTGAAGGAACACGAAAGAGAAATTCGACACTTACACAAGGAACGTAAGTCTAACCTCATTTTTTCTTGTTACAGTTGCATTCTCTCATGCTCGATTCAAGGCTTAATACACGCGAGACAGTTATGTGTCCTAGGCAGAACGCCTCGTAAGAGGACCGAACGTTCAGGTAACGTTCTGTATGCCGAAAATGCGGACAGGTTTCGCGGGGGAAACAAGGTTTCCCCACGGACACATAACCGAGAACGGTGTAAATCACCCATCTTTAATCGAAATGGTTGAAGAAGTTCTCGTAGGTGGGAGAGTCAGGCACTCACCTAACCTAAAAGTGACAGAGTCGGACAACTTCCCATAAAAGGCAGGGCGTCTCGCATCATCACGAGAACGGTGCAAGCCACCTATTTCTTTAGTCGAAATGGCTAAAGAAGCTCTCGTAGGGTAGAATAATCAAGCGTTTACCTAACCTGTAAGTGACTGTGTCGCGCAACTTCATCTGGAAGATAGAACGCTTCGCATCGACATGAGAACGGTGCAAGTCACCATCACTTAGTCTAAATGACTGAGGGTTCTCTTTGGTCTAACATAACAAATGTTGTACTAGACCACAAACGTGAAGGTCACTTACGCTCTCTCGCAGAATAAAGATCATACGACTTTCTTTATTCTCGTTTGTTTTAGGCAACGTCAGTCGTCCTAGCTCGAGCTCGCTGTCTGCAAAAGATTCGCAACGAAACCAATCAGACAGACGCCGTTCGCGAAGCGATTCGGATTCTGAATCGGACAGTATTTCTACATTCCGATCAATAATTCGACAGTCCAGTCAGGATAAACATCGGGACTCCTGTATTGCAGAGGCATCGACTTGTTACACCGACCAACGTGATAAAGAGAAAACACCTTCCCTTAAAGAGAAATCACAGGAAACTCCGGTAATTCTCTCGGTTCAGAGCAACGAACAAAATTCTGTTCAACAAATAGAGAATGGGGAGGTTACGACACATCAATTTCAACGGAGACTACGGCAGATCCGATCTTGACAAAAGAAGTGCTCGAGGCCATAGGTAAACGTCTAGATTTAGACAAAAAGCGCGGACCACTAATCCACGCTGATATAGTGGCACGATGGTACGACGTATTAAAAGAAGGTTTACCCAAGGAAGATCGTAAGTTGTTGTACGAAAAATATCCTCTACCTATGAACTGCACTCAGTTTGAACCTCCTAACCTTAATAAGGAAGTGAAAATTCCTCTCTCTGATACCATCCTTTCCAGAGATAAACGTATTGCGGAAAAGCAAGAGAAAATATCAGTTTGTCTGGCGGTGCTAGGCTCAACCTTGTCTACCTTATTTGTAAATGAGACATTTGAACGAGTGAACTTAATTAGAGTTCTTAGTGACGTCACTCGCATGTTGGTTGACCTGCTACGAGACAAGACTAGTATCAGACGCTTTATTCTTATAGCTAACCTAAATCCGACACTAAAAGAAATTTTGACGACAACAAATCCAGGCGAATGGCTATTCGGAGGCGATCTAACAGAGACTCTCAAAACTGCAAAATCTTTAGAAAAATCCTGTTGTACCTCTCGGTGCAACAAGATAATAATTTGGGATTCGATCCGCTTAAAGGGTTGGAACCCACGAGGATAACGAGGAAATTGTAAAAGGTCGTCGAACAAACACTCACATCACCACACTTTCATTAGAAATAACCCCTTTTTATTTAACAATTTTAATATTTGATTACAAATGTTGCACCCTTTATTAATATGATTATTTATTATAATAGGTTACAATTAACTTGAGTGATCGTAACTTTTATTTAATCAATGAAGTTGATTAATTAAATGAATATACTTTAAGGTATCGCTCGTGACTTAATTATTAGACCGGTCGGCGACGAACGTTATCGCGGATGGTATTTGACTCGGTTCTCGTGACGCGCGTAACGTACCGTTACGGTTAGATTTTAAGATAAGACTCTGCGCTCGGCATTTAGGCGGTCGCTTATATTGAGTTTGATGATGTCGCTTTTGGTCTTCGATCGGACCATATATGGTAATATTCGTCGCGCTAGAGGCGCGATCGCGTGATTAAAGAATGTGCAATCTTGCACTTCCGCTGTTGGTTGCCATGCCGAGTGCATTTAGGTATTTCGCGCGCTACGATCTTAGATCGACGCTTTGTCGCGCGCGGTTTAAAGAATGTGCAGACTTGCATTTCCGGTGCCGATTACTATGCCGGTTGAATGAAATAATTGATAAAATAAGTGATAGCCATTCGGGCTATAACACCCTTCCCCCGTTGGAAAAGAAAAACGGAGGAACGGAGTTTTTCGTTAAACATATTATTATTAAAAACGTGTGCTTTTACTTCGTTTTAAAATTGACTTTGGAAGTTCGAAAGCAAAGCTTATGTCCTCGTCTGCACGTTCCTTTTTGTTGTATTTACTCCGTTTCTTTTTTCGTAGGATATAGATTATCGCTATTATAATGATTATTAATACTAGTAGTACAGCAATTCCGCTAGTTGCCATTGGAGAAATAAAGTGTTCCAATCGGAACTGGAGATTTTCGTTTTCGTCAATATTGTCGTTTATTTTGTCTAATTTTAATTTGAAATCTTTTAATTCTGATGAGTTGACATTGACGTCTTTTATTTTTATTTGTTCGTTTCTGTCAGTCTCCGTTTGTTGTTTGTTTTTTAAGAAGGATATATTGTATTCTGGCATGAATGATTCTATTACTGTCTCGTGTAATGTTTTTTGTGACTGTAGCGTTGTGTCTGACGTTATTAATTTACAATCTTCTAGTAAGGAAATTTTTTCTGTGTTTTCAATTGTTTTCTTTATTTGTCCGTGGTCTTTACATTTTATAAGAATTTGTTCTTTTTTTTTGTTGTCGCAAATAACCATGAATGAGGGTTATTTAGTGGTATCCATACGGTTTGATGTCTTATTTTCTACTTCGCAATTGGTATAATATTCTTTATTTCCTAAGTATATTTCTATTTTGCAAGTTGGATTTAAGTTCGCACGGCGTATTTCGAAATTTTTGCTACATATATATATAGTCGCTATAAATTGTTTTACAATTTTGGAGATTATTTTTATTAATTATTAAATATGATTTTCCTTCCGTATACACAGCAATTAACGGATTTTTTTTTTTTTTTATTTTTAAGTATATAAATACATTTTTGTTATGATTTGCAGGTAGTGGTGTTAGTAACTAGCTTTTTATTTAATACACTTTTTCTTATGTGTGTTATATGTCTTCTCGCTTCGCCCGGTTACATTTATATCTTAGCGTTATCGTATTTTATTTCTGAATCGTGGTCGTGGTCGTGGTGCTGCGCCTATGTAGTGAACTTATATTTTTATTATTAACTTTTATTATTAGTCTTTTATTATTTTATTAATATTTCAAATGTTTTATTATTAATGTAGTGAATAGCTATTAGTTATGTGTATTTTATTCTGTTTATCACTTGGATTATTATTGGATTATCACCTATCTATCTTTATTGGTGAGTTATAATATATACATTAATTTTTTATAATTGCCTTTTTAATTTTAATATTATTTTTAATTTTCTATATACGCTTTTAAACGGTTTACGTGTGTTAGTAGTTTTTTACGCGCAATTTTTATAGTATAATTAACGTCGGAATTTTTCTCTAAAATTACGTATGGTCCGGTCCATAACGCGTCTAATTTTTTCGATCGTCCGCGACGTAAAGTTTCGTCGTATAGAAGTACTTTGTCCCCTATTTTGAATTTAATTTCTTTAGCTTTTTTATCGTGATATTCTTTTGCCTTGATTTTTTCTTCCTTTAGATGTTCTCTTGCTATCTGATTTGTTGCTCGTAATCGTTCCTTCAATTCTTGAGCGTAGTCATCATACGTATATGACGGTTTTGGTGGTATCGTTAGTGATGTTGGTAAGGTAGCTTCGTGTCCGTAGACTAATTCAAATGGCGTGTATCCTGTAGCTGTGTGTGGTGTCGTGTTGTACGTGAACATCGCATATGGTAGCCACTCATCCCAATCACTTTGTTCTTCATTTATATAATGTCGAAGATATTCCGCCAGCGTTCGGTGTGAACGTTCTAATGCTCCGTTGCTTTCCGGATGGTATGCGGTTGTTTGAATCTTCTCGATTTTTAATAATTTGCAAATATTTTTAAACATTTCGCTTACAAAGTTTGTACCTTGATCGGTTAAAATTTTTTCTGGTATCCCGTATTCAACAATTATTCGCGTTACAAAGGCTTTTGCTACTGTTGCGGCCTCCTGATTTGCAATAGGTATTGCTTTACTAAATTTCGTTAGATTATCCTGAAAGGTGAGGATATATTTATTCCCTGCTGTAGTTACCGTTAATGGTCCTACGATATCGAGTGCGCATTTCTCGAAAGGTTTTGCGGGGGTGTCGGTAATTTCTAACGGCATTTTTGTTTTCCGACTTAGTTTATTTTTTTGACAATTCTCGCATTTACTTATATAATTCTCGACATCTCTTGTAATGCCTCGCCAGTTATGCGTTAATCGTATTCTATTTAGTGTGCGTGTCACACCTTGATGTCCTCCTGTCGGTGAGTCATGATATTCATATAATAATCGACGTTTCTCTTCTTCTGTATATTCGCGCATCGTTTTCTCCTTGTTTTCTTCATCCTCTTCGTCTTCCTTGATGCTGCATATAGGATTTCTACTTAAGGCGTCAGCGTTTGTATTTCTTTTACCGGCCTTGTGTATTATCTCGTAGTCGTATTCTTCTAATTTTAATCTCCACCGGATGAGTCTCGATCCGGGATCGTTAACGTTAAATAACCATATTAATGGTTTATGGTCAGTAACAATTTTAAATTTGGTTCCGTATAAATAAGGGCGAAAATGTTTTACTGCCCAAACAATTGCAAGTAATTCTTTTTCAGTAGTATTATAATTTTGCTCCGCTCGCGATAGTACGCGGCTAGCGTACGCTATCGGTCGGTCCTGACCTACCGTACCTTGAGACAGAACGGCGCCGACGGCGAAATCTGACGCGTCGGTCGTGACGATGAACTCTTTAGTGAAGTCCGGATAAATTAGTACAGGTGCGGATATTAATTTATTTTTTAAAGTTTCGAATGCTACTTGCTGTTCGGTGGTCCAGACGAATTTTACGTCCTTTTTTGTTAATTTAGTTAGAGGTTTCGCGATTTTCGAAAAATCTTCTATAAATTTTCGGTAGTATCCGGCTAATCCGATAAACGATTGAATGTCTTTTACCTTTTTTGGTACTGGAAATGTACTCACGGCTTTTAATTTATTCGGATCCGGCAAAATTCCGTTTTCTGTTATTATATGTCCTAAATAGACTACTTCTTTTCGTAAAAATTCGCATTTATCAGGTTGTAATTTTAAATTATTTTTACGTATTCTTTTAAGTACGTCGATTAATCGTTTGTTATGTTCTTCTAAGCTTGGTCCGTATATGACGATGTCGTCTAAATATACTAAGCATTTTAATCCCTGTAAGCCCATTAATATCGTATTCATTAATCGTTGAAATGTCGCGGGCGCATTTTTTAATCCAAACGGCATGCGATTAAATTCGTAATGACCGTAGGCTGTAGAAAAAGCAGTTTTATGTTTATCATGCTCGGCCATAGGTATTTGATGATATCCTGAGGCGAGATCTAAAGTTGTAAAATATTTCGCGTTCCCCAGCTGATCTAGTATATCAGTTATATTCGGAAGGGGAAACGAATCCCCTATAGTGAGATCGTTTAATTTTCGAAAGTCTATTACGATTCGTAATTTTGGTTTTCCGTTAAGGTCGGCTTTTTTCGGTACGACTAAGAGTGGTGCATTCCATTGGCTACTACTCGGTCGTATTATTTCTTGTTTCAACATTTCTTGAATTTGTTTATTTACTTCACTGCGGTGTCTCTCGGGGAGACGATACGGTCGCACGTTCACGCTCGCGGTGTCGGCTCGCGTCGTTATCTCATGCGCTATCCTTGTCGTATGAGTCAGTGGTTCTCCGTCTAGATGAAACACGTCGCTGAATTCTTCGCATATGTTTAGTAATGATTTTCTTTCCTCTTGATTTAAATGAGCAACTCTTAGTAGACTCTTAATTTTTTCTTCACGCGGTAGTTCGATTTTATCGTTGCTTGTCGCGTGGTTAATGTTTAGCGCTTCATTAAAGTCGTCTGTAAGATCTTCAATTTTTACCTGCGGTACTTGTATTTCTATTTCATTCTCCGTAGTGTTTACGATGCTCACGGGGCACATATATTTACAGGGCTGTACAAGGCAGCTCCCGATGAAAACCCCTGGCGCGGTTTCTTCTGATTTTACTATTCCAATGCGATTTTGGTCGGTCATTGCTTGGATAATTGTTTCGCTGCGAGGAGTCAGCGTCCATTTTTTATAAGGATGGAGTTTTAATTTTATTCCATCAATTTGTAGATAAGTTTTTTGATCGCTTTTAATTTTATGCTTCTGCAAGAAATCCATGCCGAGTATTCCTGCGTAGTCGATAGGGAAGTCGTCCTTCACGACGTGCACGGTGTGTCGTACTTTTTTGTCTCCTATCAATATTGTTGCCTTTATTTTTCCAATAGTTTTGATTCTATGACCTGTCACTCCAGTGAGGGCCATTTGCTTCTCTGTTATGATAGTTGCGTCCTTCAAGTTTCCCACTTTAATTAGCGTTAGTGTAGCGCCGGTGTCAAATAAAAGATTTATACGCCCCTTTTCCATTTCCCTTATAGGTAGCGTTATTAGTCTAAGACCGCTATTCGCATTATATCCGGTTACTTGTGCAATTTTATGATCTATTGCCGGTCGCTTTCTTCGCGCCTTCGCTCCTTCTTCTTCGCTGCTATCAGATGATTCTTCCTCGCTGTCGCTATCTCTCTTGCTCTTCCTTTGATTTCTCACCTTTACGGCAGAGTTTACTCGCTTTGTTTTGCTATCCGTTTCGCGTTTCGCGCGTGGTCGTGTATTTCTATCTGGTCGCCCGTTGAGTATCCAACACTCTTCGCGATTATGTCCCGCCTTTTTGCAATATGTGCAAAATTTCTCGACGGTATTAATTCCTGCTGGCTTTTCAGCACGAGGCAAGGAAAATTTATTCGCGTAGCGGCTTGTCCGACAATTTTGACCGATGTGGCCCATTTTTCCGCATTTACCGCATTGGGGTGCGGGATTTCGCAAATTTCGCGTGGAGTAAGAGGGTGAATCCGTCTTCTTATCCCGTTGATACGCACGGTGTCGGTCGTTTAGACCTTTTATTTTTTCCTCGGAACTCGCTCCGGCTATGGCTTCTTGTAACGTTCGGAAATGTTGAGAGCGCACCAATGTATTTATTTCTTCGCGCAATCCGATTTGATAGTTTAAGAGGGCCTGATCTTTGATATTTTCTAATATGGCTCGTTGTTGATCGGGAGTATGGTGTTTTCCTTCTTCCATAGAATCGTATAGGTCCATGGCTAGATTATCTACTCTGCGACCGAAATCTTGCGCGGTTTCCGACGGCTTTTGTTTCAGTGCATTGAATTCGAGCTGTAGATGCGCGGTACTTCTTCGGCTTAAATATTCCGTTTCCAGCTCGTCCCTCAGTTGTTCGTAACTGATAATTTCCCTATTTTTGAAAGCTTTCATCGCCTTTCCTTTGAACTTTGTGTGTAATACGGCCTCTAATAAAGTAGATGCATCCGCGGGATGAACATGTCGTATGGCGTATTCACTTGCCTGTAGAAATTCTTGCACGCGATCTCGCGAGGTGCCGTCCATCTCGGGGATCATATTACGCGCTTCTTTTAATGTTAGAAAGTGAAGTGATCCTCCGGATTCGCGAGGTGGTTGCATTAACGAATAATCCGTAAGTCGGTCGGAATTTCGCGAAGTTCTGTTGCGATCGGGAGTGGTTGTTTCGCTTCGATTTTGCGTTATATGTACGCGTAATTCTTGTAGCGTATGTAACATCTCTAATAACAGAGGATTCTCGGCAGGCTGGAAGGTTACTCTTCGGTCATGCCTAGTTTCGGTTTCGTCGCGGTTTCGCGTATCTATTGAGTCTTGCGTGTCGTCTTCGTCTTCGGAGTGGTCTGTTTGGAAGGTCACTCTTCTTCCGCGCCTATTCTCCGGTGTTCCGCGATTTTGCGGGTTGCTTATATTTTGGGCGTTATCTTCGCCTGGCGTTAATAAACGTTCAGGGGTGTGATCCCTGGGTGGAGTACGCGTCGTCATGTCACGGCTGTTTTGAGTAGTCTCGTCTGTGTCAATTATATTTTTGTCGCGTGTTATCGCGTCTTGTTTTATCAAGTTAAAATCGTCTAGATCTAACTGAAATTCGCGGTCGGTTATCACGTGAGGGGATAAGTTTACGTCGTTTTCGATCGACGGGTTTAAATTATCGCGTGCGTTATTTGTTACATTCAACGGCGGTTCGCTATTCGCTCGCTCGGCGGTGTCTATCGTTAATCTATGATTACACGGGTCGGTATCCTGTGTGTCTCTCGTTTCAGACATACACAGTCTTATCGCATAACATGTGTACGACTTACATTAGTAGAATCGCTCGCGTCATTGTTGCGCTGATCGGCTCGCTCAGCTATTCGGATGTTGAAGTTCTGCGAAGTCCTTTCCACCGCAGTCCGTGTTGGCTGTCGATGTTGCGCTATTTCCTGGTTGACACCGTCTCGATGCAAGGTCGTTGGTGGTTGGTTCTCGTACGCCTCGGGTCCTGGCAGCCTTCCTTGGTACCTTGGTAGCTCCGGGCGTCGGCCTCTGCGTGGCGTTGTCGACTCACTTTTAAATTTTATTGCTAGACTAATAACTAGTCTTAGCTACGGCATGCACTCGCCGTGTATTTTTACGTATCTTCTCTTGAGTTGAGAGATCGTAATTCGGAGATGTACTTTCTCTCCGGCCCGTTACCACTGCGCGGTTTGCACGGGTCTTTTCTCGTCTCCTCTAGCGGCTAAGATCGTCGGGTTCTCTAAGATTCTCCCTCAGATTCTTCGGTGATATCTCACCAGATAATCCCACCGCTGCCACCAATTTTGTTGTACCTCTCGGTGCAACAAGATAATAATTTGGGATTCGATCCGCTTAAAGGGTTGGAACCCACGAGGATAACGAGGAAATTGTAAAAGGTCGTCGAACAAACACTCACATCACCACACTTTCATTAGAAATAACCCCTTTTTATTTAACAATTTTAATATTTGATTACAAATGTTGCACCCTTTATTAATATGATTATTTATTATAATAGGTTACAATTAACTTGAGTGATCGTAACTTTTATTTAATCAATGAAGTTGATTAATTAAATGAATATACTTTAAGGTATCGCTCGTGACTTAATTATTAGACCGGTCGGCGACGAACGTTATCGCGGATGGTATTTGACTCGGTTCTCGTGACGCGCGTAACGTACCGTTACGGTTAGATTTTAAGACAAGACTCTGCGCTCGGCATTTAGGCGGTCGCTTATATTGAGTTTGATGATGTCGCTTTTGGTCTTCGATCGGACCATATATGGTAATATTCGTCGCGCTAGAGGCGCGATCGCGTGATTAAAGAATGTGCAATCTTGCACTTCCGCTGTTGGTTGCCATGCCGAGTGCATTTAGGTATTTCGCGCGCTACGACCTTAGATCGACGCTTTGTCGCGCGCGGTTTAAAGAATGTGCAGACTTGCATTTCCGGTGCCGATTACTATACCGGTTGAATGAAATAATTGATAAAATAAATGATAGCCATTCGGGCTATAACAATCCTCTAAAGATTTAAAGCCGGTTGCGAAAACCCCGACTGCATCTCTCAACACACCAAAAAACTCGAAGGACCCCCCTCATCAGAAAAAGAAGCAAACAGTGATGGGGGGCATCGCAAACCGTTTGTCCCTACAACGAAGAGGCCCAAGTACAAGAAGAGAACGTCGAGATCGAGGTCGAGGTCGAGACACAGCTCGTACAGGAAACGTCGCTAATACCGGCAAGTATTTTATCTGGTCGCTTAAAATTTTTTCTGCCTAACTGGAAACACCTCTCTACGGATAAAACTATCCTGGAGTGGATTGAAGGCTATACCATTCCTTTTTTCACCCAACCAACTCAAACGACTGAACCAGCGGAATCACACTGGTCAAAGAAGGAAAAAATACAAATGGCAGAACAAATACGCGAATTGATACACAAGGGCGCTATTCAGCCATGTGAGAAATGCGATGGTCATTTTCTTTCTGACATTTTCCTCACCACCAAACCTGACGGCTCTAATCGTTTTATACTAAATTTGAGGAGCTTGAATAAATTTATAAATGCAGAACACTTTAAACTAGAAGACATATGGACAGCTCGTGATATCATACAACCAAATTGGTTTATGGCGACTATAGACTAAAAGACGCATACTATCTCGTTCCGATTGCAGAGTCTTCTAAGAAATTTCTTAGATTTGTTTTCGATGGACAAATATACGAGTTTAATTGCCTACCCTTTGGGTTGAATACTGCACCGTATGTCTTCACTAAATTAATGAAACCTGTAATAACTTGGTTACGTGAACGAGGGTTCATTTCCGTCATTTATTTGGATGACTTCCTTTTACTCGGAGAGTCCGAAGAAAGCTGCTCAGAAAATGTTCGCATAACCTGTTTCCTGTTAGAATATCTGGGATTTATAATTAATAAAGATAAAAGTCAGTTAAAGCCAACAACAAAGCAAAAGTTTTTAGGTTTCGTTATAAATTCAAACGAGATGAAGCTGGAACTACCTAAAACAAAACGCGAAGGAATTCTCAAATTATTACGAAAGTTTAGAGTAAATTCGAGTTATAAAATTCGCGATTTTGCTTCGTTAATAGGCATTCTTAGTTCTACTTGCTTAGCAACTAAATACGGCTGGGCTCACATAAAGGATTTATAACGCGAAAAGTTTTTGGCCTTAAGAAATAATGGAAACAACTTTGATTCATATATGAAACTAACTTCTAGAATAAGAGATGACTTGATTTGGTGGAAAGAAAATATCATTTACAGTTTCAATCCCATATTAGGCCCAAATTTCATCACAGAAATCTTCTCCGACGCCTCTCTGTCAGGTTGGGGCGCGAGCTGCAAAGAAGAAAAAACTCACGGATTTTGGAACAACGAGGAACGACAATATCACATCAACTATCTGGAACTACGAGCAGCTTTTTTCGGCTTGAAATGCTTCGCAAGGAAATTCAGAAATTGCGATATTTTATTGCGCATTGACAATACCACGGCCATCTCTTATATCAATCGAATGGATGGAATTCAATTTGAACACCTAAGTAGTATGACCAAGAAAATCTGGTCCTGGTGTGAGCATCGCAATATCTGGATCTTTGCTTCTTATATTCCTTCAAAAGATAACACAGTGGCGGACGAGGAGTCAAGAAAACTGGAACCAGAGACGGAATTCAGCCTCTCACAAAAGGCCTTTGATCATTTGTGTACGACGTTTGGCAGACCAGATATTGATCTTTTTGCTAGTAGAATCAACAATAAATATCCAAATTATGTTTTCTGGAAACAAGATCCGGGATCTATCGCGATAGATGCGTTTACCATAGAATGGAATGATAGCTTTTTCTATGCCTTTCCACCGTTTACATTAATACCTAAAGTACTAAAAAAGATCATTAATGATAACGCCAGAGGCATTTTGGTCGTGCCATACTGGCCGTCTCAAGCTTGGTTCCCCAGTGCATGCAGATGTTCGAATCAAAACCTGTTATTTTTAAACCTAAATTTAGTCTTTTGCGTTCCTCCAATAGGGATCCTCATTCACTATGGTACCAACTTTCCCTGGTGGAATCTCATCGAGCAGGTCTACCAACAGAAAAATATGACGCCTGAGGCAATTAGAATCAGTATCGCATCCCTGAGTGATTCATCATTGAGGTAATACGATTCAGCTCTAAGAAAATGGTGGAGATTTTGCCACCTTACGGAAACATCAGTTTTTTCCGCTACGATTCCAGATGTTTTACGTTTTCTCACCAGCGAATTCGAGAAAGGGGCAGCTTACGGATCTATTAATTCTCCGAGATCAGCAATAGCATTAATTCTGGGACCGCATGTGGGCGAAGACGTTTTAGTCAAAAGATTCTGCAAAGGCATCTCAAAACTGCGACCAGCATTACCTAGATATGACTCAACATGGGACCCTAAGAAAGTTTTAGATCTCATTTCACAATGGTGTCCTAACGAAAATATTTCGCTAGAACTACTATCAAAGAAAGTTGCAGTATTGCTAGCTCTAACTACGGGCCATAGAATACAAACCCTGACAGCTATTAATATTTACAATATCACGAAGAAGTCCGATCAGATCGAAATAAAAATCCCTACGCAACTTAAGACATCAGGACCCAGAAAATTTCAACCAAATCTCACCTTACCATTTTTTCCGGACGATCCTACTATTTGTGTAGCATCAGCATTAGAAACATACCTTAAGCGGACCAACCATCTACGCAAAGATAAAGACAAGCTTTTCATATCATGGAGAAAACCACACAAAAACATTACAAATCAATCTCTAAGTCGATGGATTAAGGACACACTCCAGGAAAGTGGAGTAGATACATCGGCCTTCACTGCACACAGTACTCGCCATGCATTCACTTCTGCAGCCAAGAGAAAGGGCGTTAATATTGACCTGATAAGAAAAACCGCCGGGTGGACCTCTTCCTCTCAGGTCTTTGCGAGGTTTTATGACCGTAAAATCGAAGAAGATCGCAGTGCTTTCGCAATAGCAATCCTAAATCATTAGACCGTATGTACGCACACATATATTATATGAGCTTAACAATAACTCTATACAGTTCAACACCTTCAATTGCCGGTCCTCCTTTAAACATCTACGTCTGGTGATCTGAGGAGGAGGCGTGGAATACAATTAACCGATTAAACGAACTTACCTTAAGTGAAGTTCTATCGTAATTGTATGAAGCGCCTCCTCCGAAAGATCAGTCCCACCCTATAAAACCCCTCTGACTAACGTCATATAGACCCAATCTAGCAGACGGCAATCCTTTAAAGTAATGAAGATGGAGGACCGGATACAGTTGGGTAGCGCGGACCGGATACCCCCAAAAAACCTTACTGTTACTATAAACCGTGTGGCGCTATCGGCACAGAGGGCAGGTACTACGTCTGGTGATCTTTCGGAGGAGGCGCTTCATACAATTACGATAGAACTTCACTTAAGGTAAGTTCGTTTAATCGGTTAATTTTATTTTATAATATGTGGTCGCGTTAACGAATATAAAAAAATTAATGTTGTTTTAAAATTGACGCGTTATAATATTACATATATTAATAATAAGAATAGTCTAATAAACAGCAAATGTGATAGAATTTAACTTGGTAAGGTATAAACAATTTGACTTTAAATTATTTAAAACAGAGTGATATCCAACCATAATCATTTAAACTTCGACTCACTGCATTTTCTCCCCCTTTTTTCTCCCCGACTCGCCCTACCACTCATCATTTTCACTCTCCTTCACACATATATATGTATAATATATTTTTAAATCATTTTTTATATATATTTTTGATACATCTGTACTTTAACATAATATATTATCACGAAAGTAACTGATATTAAAATATCTATATATAAATATACAATTTATACTAACTTCGACACATTGCACTTCCTCTCCCTCCTCCCTACCCCACTACTCATCTTTTTCGTTTTATTTCACTATCTTGTCATATAATATGGATTTTTCCCATAAAATATATCGTTTAATTAACTAGTCTTTAAAAATTCCATCTC
>NW_017276118.1:25127-25490 GCF_001594065.2 Cyphomyrmex costatus
CACAAATGGAATTGGATACTGGAGCACCTTGCAGTATTATTAGTAAGGAAAAATTACAAGCCATCAAACCAGGATCCATATTGCAGAATACTAATAGGCGATTTGTAAGCTACACAGATCACCATATTAAATGCATTGGCTCAACTCCTGTTAACGTAACAGTGGGGACAACTACGAAGAAAATGGATCTTTACGTTGTCGATGGTCATTTTGATACTCTTTTTGGACGCGAATGGATTACACAATTCGCTAGAGATATTAATTTCGTCGAGCTATTTACAAACGAGATCCATACATTGACTACTACCGTACCTTGCCTTTCTACGAAGCAGAAAGAACAAATGGATCATTTATTATCTAATT
>NW_017276118.1:25758-26295 GCF_001594065.2 Cyphomyrmex costatus
TTTGAAGAGAACACCGCATTCCGCGTTATCATATAATTCTTTTATTAATCTTGTTATTTGGGCTGGTATTCCAAATTTTTCTAGTGTTTTCCATATAGCCGGCCAAGTCACGGTGTCAAATGCTCTTTCAAAGTCCACGAAAGTCAGATACAGTGGTGAGTTGAATTCTGCTGCTTGCTCCACTATAATTCGAAGGCTGCTTATATGATCTATGCAGCTGTGTCCCGGGCGGAATCCTGCTTGTTCTTTTCTCAATTTTTCATTGACGTGCGCTGTCATTCTCTCGCGGATGATTGACGCTAGAATCTTCGTAATTGTATTCAGTAGGGTTATTCCTCGCCAGTTCTTACATTCACGGAGATCACCTTTCTTTGGAATTGTGATGATTATTCCTTGTTTCCATTTCGCCGGGATGCTGCCTGTGCCCCATACTTCTGTTATAATGGGGGCAAGTGTTTCCGCCGCAAATGATGAATCAGTTTTAAGTAATTCCGGTGCGATGCCGTCACTACCTGCGGCTTTGTTGTTCTTGAGTTT
>NW_017276119.1:0-324 GCF_001594065.2 Cyphomyrmex costatus
TTACTTAAATCAATGACATGTATCATTTGTATAAAAGATTTGATATCAATAGTCGGCGCCAAACTTGGCTAGTTACTCTACCTTATTACTTACTTAATTTTAATAACATTTATCATTTGTATACAAGATTTGATATCAACAGTCGGCGCCAAGTTAAATTCTACCAAATTAAAAAGTAAAACACAAGTGATACCTTCAATCTTTAAGTAAACCCATATAGTACTATTGTACTATTGTACTATTGGACTATATGTTTCATACATTAAACCTAAGTATATGCCTTTGTATTCTTATTAAAAGATCTTCCTATTCGAAACCAAGTGA
>NW_017276120.1:0-204 GCF_001594065.2 Cyphomyrmex costatus
GACAGTTTGAAAACACTATTATTTCCACATCACCTTGCGGTAGATAGTATGATGCGTTTTTTTATAGTGATTTCCCCATTTTTGAATGTTTTTCAATAAACTTAATTTTATCATTAATTTAAAGAGTAAAAGGAATAAAAAGAATTATTTATATATTTCTTTATATACATAATTTTTAATTTGTTTATTATCACGTTGACTACC
>NW_017276121.1:0-474 GCF_001594065.2 Cyphomyrmex costatus
GATAAAATTGCAAGAGCTGTGAAAAAATTGAAAGAAGCAAACCACGAGATCGAACAAAGCACAGGCCAGCGTACGGCAAAAAATAACAATTCTAAAAGAAAATAATAGTAGAATTACAAGGTCACAATTAAATCATCTGTCTATAACACCGAGAAATGAATCTGAACATAAGTGCATTATTTGTGGTTATTCTTCTCATAAAGGGGAAAAACAAATCTTTAGAATAAATGAAAAAGAGCGCGCAGATAAATTTTTTCAAATAACAAGGTTTTTTCAAGATGATGATTTTCTCTATATTGACCCACATTTATACAAAAAATTCTTTTAGGAGCTTTTTGTTCAAGTAAGCGTCGGTTCGAAAAAAATCTTACCGATACATATGCTCTGTTCTTTTTGCCTGCACTTCTGAACTGGTACAGTGGTACATACAGTGCAATAAGTTGAAATGAAACAAACGTATATCTGTTTCACTTC
>NW_017276122.1:0-533 GCF_001594065.2 Cyphomyrmex costatus
CTGTCACGTCCACGCCGTTGATCCTGGATAACGCCAAGTGCAGGACATACACATGCATATGTAACATACATACTCCCCACATACACAGACACATACACACGCGCGCGCGCACACACACAAATTGAGATTCAATTCCGACCTGTCAAACTCGATGCAGTTCATATTGACATGAATTACAGCCATAATTTGTGCTAATGACAGCGATACCTTAAATTTGGAATAATTCAGTGAAAAATGATCGTATAGTAGTATAGATGGGAGGGTTCTAACTCAAGTTTGTTCTTTTTTCCGTAAGTACTTGATTTATGCACCAGATTTACCAACATAAATTATAATGTGTTTAAGAACGCGAGGGGTATAAATTATAATACGTTTAGGAACTCTGTGGTGATGCCAGGGGATGACGTCACTGGGCGAGGGAATATGACGTCACGGAGGGGAGGGTGAGAGGAGTATGAAGTCACGGGAGGGGGAGGGGGACACCGCAGAGGGGGAAGAAAATGACGTCACAGGGTGCTAACATCGCGGGAAAT
>NW_017276123.1:0-1406 GCF_001594065.2 Cyphomyrmex costatus
TATTTAAAATAATTTTATTTAAAATATATACGTATTTAATGAGATGAGGGATGCAGGGGAAAGTGGAGGTGATTCGAAAATCGGCCGAAAGTTACATACACTTTACGTATGTTCATTTTGTAGTAGCAACTATAATTATTAATCAGTTACTTTTCGTGGTAATATATTAATACTATTTAACTCTTGATAGTTCTGCGATAGTTTTAAATATGCGTCATATCGGTCAGCAGTCAGTAGAACTTAAAACAATAACATATTTAAATGATAACAGCACGGTTTATTATCGGTGAGCCGGGTGAGGGGGTGACGTGCGACTCGTGTCCGCCCTTGCACATCAAAACAATCCCCAAGGCTGCTTTCACTAACCGTGTAATATTAACACGTCAATTTTACTTTTCAAGTTTTCAAGTTTCAACTTAACCAAAAACGCAGTTTACACATGTATATTAAATTACACTTTAAATGAATTATAAAGAATATGTTTAATTTTATCGCAAAATTGTATTAGGTATAGGTATAACTTTCAAGGAAAAATAGAAAAAAAATAAATATATACCTTACATTATCTAGGTTGGATAAATTAGTACGAAGTTATAGTCATATTTTTTTTCATTTTTATTAGCTTTGATGCCGCATATCTCATGAGATTTACTATATTTTATTCAATATTTTAAAGGATGTTAGTTTTAGGTGTCTAAAGTGACTTAGAATCGGTAAGATGTGTGAACGTTTAATATAAATTTTGGCACTTTTGGGGAGTTTTTCGAGTCGCTCGTCCCACTGTGCATCCTAAAGATTGCTTAAATAACAATACGTATGCAAATAATTTATTAATATTTTTTGTAAAAATGTTCAAAATATTATATGGTGAACATAACATAGTATTTAACGTTCATAATTTAATACATCTCTGTGAGGATGTTAAAACATACGGATCTCTCGATTCATTCAGTGCATTTTCTTTCGAAAATAAAATGAAAGATTTAAAAAGAATGCTACGCAAGTCAGAAAAGCCGTTGTGTAATGCCGGTTCTACATTAAGCCGGTTCTACATTAGTTGCAAGCCGATCGCAAGTTTGTTGCGACAGCCAATCTGAAGCGTTGATTTCAAAATGGAAGCTTGAGATTGGCTGTCGCAACGAACTTGCGATCGGTTTGCAACTAATGTAGAACCGGCTTTAGTTGCAAACCGATCGCAAGTCTGTTGCGACAGCCAATCTGAAGAGAAGATTTCAAAATGCAAGCTTGAGATTGGCTGTCGCAACGAACTTGCGATCGACTTGCAACTAATGTAGAACCAGCTTTAGATGTATTATATCCTCTTTTAAGTTACGTCGCGAGATCTTAATTGTTCATGTTGTTAGAGAATAAAATTGTTGTGCCGCTACTTGCGACACAGGGTACGG
>NW_017276124.1:0-460 GCF_001594065.2 Cyphomyrmex costatus
TTAATTTTATTTCTGAAAAATTTGCACCGTTGGTCAATGTTTTTAACTGTAAACTAGCCTACACAATCCCTAATACTTTAAATAAATTAATAAAAAAATGAAAGGACCAATTAAAATCATCATATAATCAAAACGTGGTCTATAAGATTTTATGTGAGGTTTGCGATGTCAGCTATGTTGGCCAAACAAAAAGGCAACAAAAACACGAGTACATGAGCACACGTTCCCAACATCAATAAAAAAGTGAAATCTCCTTTTGCCATCTCAAACCATCGTATTGAAAAGAACCATAATATTGATTAGGAGAACGTAAAAATTTGGTTCAACCATCCTATAATAAAAGATGGATTTCTGAAATGGTGCATATTAAGAGACAAAAGCATTCAATCAATAGACAAAGGGTGCGTTCCGTTTCTCGCATGATGCGCATAGACTGCATAGACAATCGTTCCGTTTCATC
>NW_017276125.1:0-24613 GCF_001594065.2 Cyphomyrmex costatus
CGTGCAAAGTCGTACGAGTCGTGTACGACAGACAGTAAGTGCAGTTAGCATTGCCGGACAGCATCGTGCGTGCAACGAGCGACGTGCAAAGTCGTACGAGTCGTGTACGACAGACAGTAAGTGCAGTTAGCATTGCCGGACAGCAACGTGCGTGCAACGAGCGACGTGCAAAGTCATACGAGTCGTGTACGACAGACAGTAGTTGCAGTTAGCATTGCCTCGTGTCGTGCGTGTCGCGAGCAACGTGCAAAGTCGTACGAGTCGTGCATTGCGGACAGGAATTGCCGCTAGCACCAACAAACTGTGACGTGGGCATCGCAACGTCGTGCGTGTTGTAATCGGCGGGCGGAACGTCTTTCGTATCGATGTTTATTTCGGACTTGTCGTAAACGACAAAGGGTGTGCAACTGTCAGCGGTTGTCATGGGCCTCGTGCCGAGCAGCTCGTAAACGAAACCAAGGTCGTATTGGTGCGAGCGGTGAACATTATCGCTTGCCTACGATGAACATTGTGGATTGCCTACGATGGGCATTGTGGTCTGTCTACGATAGGCAGAGTCAAAAGCCTCCAAAGGTGGCTTGAAACGTGCCTACGAAAGGCGGGGTGTGGAGTAGGCCTACCACAGTTCACCGTAACTCACGTGCCTACGAGAGGCGTAGTGGTGTGTCTAAGCAGGACACAATCTTGCCTGCAGATAAGGTATCAAAAAGCTTGAGTCCACGAAGGGCTATGGTTGAGATAATCTTGTATCCGACAAGCAATAACGTCTCCGCTCGTAAGTCAAACAAACAAGAAAATCTTTTTTTTCTTTTCTGTATCTCTGCTATCATGAGGAAGCTAACCTATCATCTTGTCCTCAGTTAACGAGCCAAACAGAGCAAGTTCCTTTAATTTGGTTAAATAATTCGTTGTCTAATAAGATATTTAGTAGCGAATTCCATTAAATGAATGGTAAAGCATACCGATACCTTCAATTTTGAGTTAATTCCTTGTAGGCTTATCTAGCGAGTTGCATTTACACTGTCATTTATATATTTAGTAAACTGATTAATAAACATGGTAATCTTAAACTGTTATGTGTTATTTACTTTCCTTCTCCTTCCTGGCCACTAATTTCCTTAAATCGCCTTGCGCGAACAATTATTGTAAAAAGCTCTCATTATAATAGCTAGTGCGACATTGATGCGTATTGGACTGTATTCGTTGAACGGTATCTTGTGCCCCCAACGCGATACGAATATGTATGGAGTGCGTATAACGAGACGTTTTCGTTCATATCTCTAAAATGGTTTTTCGGAACGTGATTTAAGGTACCTTTTCACGAGCTGCTGAAACTGGCCATTCCAGCGACAAAAAAGGTCACGTGATAAAAATTGACGAATAGTAAGCGTCATGTTCGTTTGCTATTCGTCAATTTTTATCACGTGACCTTTTTTGTCGCTGGAACGGCCAGTTTCAGCAGCTCGTGAAAAGGCACCTTTAAATACACATCGTTGTTTTCAGCGTAAAATGCTCTTTGATTTTCGTCATATAAAAAATTAATAAATTTTTGAAGATAAGAGTGGAGGGTGGAGGTGTACAATAAATAAATACTTAAAAAATTTTCTTATTTCAGTTATAAAGTACTTTTGCAACCATTCAATTCTCATTGTAAAATTTTTTTTCTACCTCTTATAGTTTCAAAGATATTAGGTTCGAAAGAGAAAAACCGATTTTTTTAAAAGAGGTGTTTCACCCCTTAAATCTACACCATTGCTGATATAAAAAAATACGTGTTTATTATTTTTGTCTACTCTACAAATGTACCAAGTCTCATTAAATTCGGCGAGTCACGGAAAGGTAACTTTACTTGTAAGTATCCGTTTCTGTCTCGTCCGTCCGCGTCCGTCTTGCGATCTTATTGTTGTTATCCGCGTTTTCATTTCTATATACATATATTTTTGTTATCCGCGTCGGCGTTTCTATCCATATATGTATATATATTGTATATATATATATGTTTGTCAATTGACTATTTTGACGACATTTCCAAACCATCATGTTTTATTGCATACAAAGGTATACATTGATATCCTGACGTATACATCACACTTCTTTTTTAGATAAAATATGCCAATTCGTATATATAAAGAATTTTCTATAGATTGGTTAGTTCAACGACAGGGCCAAATATACGTACAAATGTATTCTATAAATTGACTATTATGGCGACAGTCGCCATAATAGTCAATTTATAGAATACATTTGTACGTATATTTGGCCCTGTCGTTGAACTAACCAATCTATAGAAAATTCTTTATATATACGAATTGGCATATTTTATCTAAAAAAGAAGTGTGATGTATACGTCAGGATATCAATGTATACCTTTGTATGCAATAAAATATGACCGTTTCCTGATTTTAGAAAATGCTTTATATATATGCGGCAAGTCGCCATAATAGTCAATTTATAGAATATATTTGTACGTACATTTGGTCCTGTCGTTGAACTAACCAATCTATAGAAAATTCGTTTATATATACGAATTGGCATATTTTATCTAGAAATGAAGTGTGATGTATACGTCAGGATATCAATGTATACCTTTGTATGCAATAATTATGCGTTTCGCGGATTGTCCCCGTGTTCAAATCCATTCTTAGAATGTCAACTATTTTTGTGAACTATTTACATGTACAAATGAAAATAAGCGGTACATCCTCTAATGGTCTTGATCTTGACAAATATTATACAAGTCATAATCTTAAACAATATTTTTACCATCGTTTGGGCACTTCGGGGAATGCTAATGCCGCCGATGTGACTTTCAAGCATTATAACTCAAAATGTACTTCATGAAAAAATATTTTATTATAGTGTTTTGGAAAGCCCTCTAGAGGTGCGTTCCACTAAACGTTCGCAACGATCGCGTGTATCATCTCATCCTTATTTAATATTCGATTACAAAAAGGACAAAATAATACTCGCGAGCGTTGCGAACGTTAAGTGGAACGCACCCTAGATGTGCTATAAGAATATGGAATTAAAAACGAAATGTTCTATTTAAAAAATCGATATGATCTTGATCTAATCTTGACGACGTCACCTAAGGTCAAACTGACAATATCAGTAAATAGATTTTTTTACTCTGCAACTTTTATTCGGGTCACTTTCTTTGATAGCGTGTATACTTTTGGAGATCATAGGGGGTCCCATGCTTTTCGAATAGTCTGTGTATACATTTAGAGTCGTGAATTCTTTTGAACCTTTAATTCTGATTGGCTAATTTTTACGATATGTCTTATGGTTAAAGGCCGCAGCATAGACTCTTGCATAACGCATAATGCATAGTGCATAATGGCTCCTGCACACCAAGCGCGATGCGCGACACGCGATACGCGATATTCAATAAGCGTACAGCTTTAGAATGAGAACATCGGTAAAGATGTACGCTTATTGGATATCGCGTATCGCGTGTCGCGCATCGCGCTTGGTGTGCAGGAGCCATTATGCACTATGCATTATGCGTTATGCCATAAGAGAATCAACCAATCAGAGTTTTTCTTTTCCTCCCACTTCACGGAAGAGAAGCATTTTGATTGGTTGATTCTCTTATGCGTCATGCATTATGCGTCATGCAAAAGCGTGTGCTGCGGCCTTAAGGCCCAGACACAAGCTTTTACATAACGCATAACGCATAGTGAATAAAGCTATATCCACAAAACTTGCATAACTGCATAAACGCATGCATAAAGTAAATTATCCAATCACAATTCCCTTATAGAGATGCATGTAAAATGTGATTGGATAATTTTCTTTATGCATACCTATATGCGGTTATGCAAGCTGTGTGGATATAGCTTAAGAGCCCCAACACACACTTTTGCATAATGCATAAAGCATGTGCATAAAGAATTTCATTGGCTCATTTTCTTATGCATGAGTCAATGGACCAATCAAATTCTTTATGTATATGGTTTATGCGTTATGCAAAAGTGTGTGTTGGGGCTCTAAGGCTTATTGCACATGAAATGCATAATAGGTCTTCTACAATAAGCCATTACCTAAGTTTTAAGTATTAAGTCATAAGAAATTGACCACTCACAGTCGATTATTCTTCTCACATTCGATTGTGGTTGGTAAATTTCTTATGACTTAACACTTAAACTTAAGTAACGGCTTATTGTAGAAGGCCTATAACAGTGCATGACATAACATAAAACCGTTGGATCAATGAGCATCTTATGTTAATCAATATGGCAACTTTATGCTGGATGCTTATTGGTCCAACAGTTTTATGTTAGGGCTGCGCACAATGGAGGAACAGATATTAGATATTAAAATATTAATCTATCAGAATCGTATATTCCGGTGTAACTGGTATCTGATAGGTTAATATTTTAATATCTAATATCTGTTCCTCCATTGTGCGCAGACCCTTATGCTCATGCTCTATTATGCATTTCATGTGCGATATGCCTTAAGCCTATCGCACATGAAATGCATAAAGGTGCGGCCATAAAAGAAGGAATAAGGAATAAGAAATCTTAACCTATGAGAAATCGGATACATAGTTTTTGATAGGCTAAAGTTTCTTATTCCCTATTCCTTTTCTAACAGCACAAATGTCTATATAGGTCTGTTCTTTATTGCTGAACTTTTGCACCAGTTCATCTTTTTTCCATTTCCCTTCTCCTGGAGAGAAAGATGAACTAGTGCAAAAGTTCAGCAATAAAGAACAGACCTTATGTCAACTACAAGTCGACTTTGTTAAAGGCCATCACACGTACAAAAATTTTAGTAGTAATCGTAAGGTATTAAGCAAATCGACCAATCACAGTTTAGCGTATTAAAATGTTAGATCGTAATTTTGATTGTGATTGGTCGATTTGCTTAAGACCTTACGATTACTACTAAAATTTTCGTACGTGTGATGGCCTTAAGTCAGGCCCTTTGGAGTCGACCGTAAGACGAGAAACACACACTTTTGCATAACGCGTAAAGCATGTGCATAAAGAATTTGATTGATTCATTGACTCATGCATAAGAAAATAGGCCAATGAAATCCTTATGTACATGCTTTATGCGTTATGCAAAAGTGTGTTTCTCGCCTAAGTCGACTTCATTCAGACGTCTATAGACGTCCCTCAAATGTCGACTTTAGGACATCTAGAAGTAGACATTTGTAAAATAGTCGACTTAAGTCAACTTTAAGTCGACTTGTCAGAAAGCCGCACATATGTTATATGTCCGCATGATGGTTGACTTAAAATCGACTTACAATCGTCTTCAAAGTGGGACGTTGTATGACTTGAGACGTCTCTAAGTTGTCTAAAGTCAACATACGGACGTCTATTTTCAGACGTCTAGCAGCATAAGTCGACTCATAGCGTTTTCCACTGGGAAAACTGGTGTGCACTGAGTGCAATTTTGTTGTTCCACTGTGAAAATCAGTTCAGTGTTTAATGTTCCTCTGACAAAACTGGTGCAAAAAACTTGCACTGAGTTCAACTTTTGCTCCATTGTCTTTGAAGTCACTGGAGACCAGTGCAAGTTGAAATTGAGGTTATATGCCATATTTGCGCTTTCAAATACGATCATACGTTAAGGCATGATATTAAATTATTTTAATTAATAATAATATTTTTAGTTTTTGCGTATCTAGTAAAATAGCTAGCATTAATATTTCAATGTTCAAAATTATTAAATTGTATCTATATATATTTGGACATATTGTATAATTTTATATAATTATATATATAAAACATTTTTTTTAGAAGAAATTGTTGTTCGAAGTGTACAGTGTCGATACAGCCAGTATCGAATGTGTTTCTCTGAATCTGCACTACTACTGCACTAATGCAGTTTTCATATAAACCTAGCACGGCGCTAGTGCTGTACCAGTTTTCCCAGTGGAAAACGCTATCAGAGTCAACTTAAGAGACGACTTTGTGCTATTATGGTTCTATTGTGGCTGCATCCTAAATCATAAGCATAACACATGACCGTTGGACCAATGAGCATCCAGCATAAAGTCGCCATATTGATTTACATGAGATGCTCATTGGTCCAGCGGTCGTATGTTATTATAGACTAGAGTCCTAGATATCAGAGAAGCGCAACCGGCTTAAGTCAGTATCGCAAAACTACTAAGAAAAGTACTAAAAATGGCGTCGTTTGCAGACGAACTATGAAATTCACCAATCGTCTGTTAGTTAGTCATTTTTAGTACCACTGAATGAATGTCATGATTGGCTGACAGTCAACTAATCAGAATGCAGCACACCGTTTGCGCTTCTCTGATATCTAGGATTCTACCCATAAGTTACCTCTTATTTAGGTTAGTAAGCTGATACTCATTACTGCGCATGTCGAGTTATTTCTACCCGTCTCTCTGACATGAGTTAAAACAGTTAACTCTAGAGTTAATCCTGTCGAATTTCTGAACGGCTTACTCTGAACATATTTCCAGTCATATTCGAGTTTCTGAACGCTATAGAGTTAACTCTAGTTAACTCTGAGTTAAAGAGTAAACTTTATGAACGCAGTCCTGATATCTAGGACTCTAACGTAATCTAAAGCCGTAATCACACTAGCGATTGTGCGATTGTGATTGACAATTGAGGATTAACTTTCAACCAGTCAGAGCAAGGCAATCAGTGACTACTTTGCTCTGACTGGTTGAAAAGTAATCCTCAATTGTCAATCACAATCGCACAATCGCTAGTGTGATTACAGCTTAACGGAAATGGAACCTAACGGTTCTTATCCATAACCTCGCAATTACTCGCAAATATGGCGAATTTCAATCTGTTGAAACTCAAGGTTATGGATAAGTTCTGTTATTTACATTTCCGTTAGATTACGTAATCTAAAACAATAATCTGAATGGCTCATCGGATTAAGTTTACGGCTTAAGCTAAGACTCCATGTATGCGGTGAGCTGCGACAAACGCATGCGGTGACCAATCAGGAGCCAGGCGCATGCCGCATACCGCGGATCTACAATAAAGTTTTTAGCTATATCGACACAAACTTGCATAACCGCATAAAGAAAATTATCCAATCACATTTTACGTGCATCTCTATGAGGGAAATGCGATTGGATAATTTTCTTTATGCATGCGTTTATGCAGCTATGCATGTTTGTGTGGATATAGCTTTAAGCCTTAAGAGTCCAGACACAAGCTTTTGAATAATGCATAACGCATAGTGCATAAATGAATCAGCCAAACAAAGTTCTTCTTTTCCGTGAAGTGAAAGGAAAGGAGGGATTCAGATTGGTTGATTCTCTTATGCACTATGTATGATGCGTTATGCAAAAGTCTGTGCTCTCTGCTTAAAGCCCAAAACACGTGAAATGCATGTTATGCACTGTTGTGCATAAACATAACATAAGACCGCTGGACCAATGAGCATCTTATGTTAACTAATATGGCAACTTTATACTGGATGCTTATTGGTCCAACAGTTTTATGTTATGCTTATGCTCTATTATGCATTTCATGTGTTTTGGGCTTTAAGCAGAGAGCACAGACTTTCATGTGCGATAGGCTTAAACCTTAAGAAATGGACGAATCATAATCAATTATTCTCCTCGAATTCGACTGTAATTAGTTAATTTCTTATGGCTTAAGGCTTAAAACACCTATTGTAGATCCGGGTTGTGGAATTTTTGTGCAGCAACCCTTAACCCTATGGCGAGAAATACACACTTTTGCATAACGCATAAAGCATGTGCATAAGGAATTTCATTGGCCCATGTTTTTATGCATGAGTCAATGGACCAATCAAATTCTTTATGTATATGGTTTATGCGTTATGCAAAAGTCTGTGCTCCCCGCTTAAGAATTAACTAATCAGAATTAAGAGTTCAAAAGAATTCGCGACTCTGAAAATATAGACAGGGTTTTCGAAAAGCCTGGGACCCCCTATTAGCGCATTTCACTGGCAGAGCTAGTGCGCACTCAGTGTACTTTAATGCCTTCGTACACAAATCGACATAGAAATATATGTTTAATAAAAATAAAAAATTATTAAAACCATAAAATCTTCAATATATTTTATTGTGTTATTTGACAAAATACACAATAAGCATTTTATCATTTGAGATATCTTCCTTTAATATCAGATTAGAGTAGTGTATAACGACTTTAATGTGCACTGAGTGCGCACTAGCTCTGCCAGCGAAATGCGCTATATGATCTTCAAAAGTACACACTCAAGAAAAGTGACCCGAATCAAAGTTATAAGGATTAAAAAGATCTAATTATTAATATCGTCAGTTTGATCTTAGGTGTCATCATCAAGGTTACATCAAGGTCTTATCGATTTTTTAAATAGAACACCTCGTTTTTCATTCCATATTCTTATAACATATATCGGCGGCCACCGAATCATTCAGGCCGGAAACTCTTAATTCCGCGGTCTCCAAGGGGCGAACGACCTTGATATTGTCTCGCCCCTCGAAGACCTTCCCCATTTCTTTCTCCAGTCTGGCGGCCCTGGCCTGTCCCTCCGCACCACGGACCTCCAGGACTAGAGCGCCCGTAATGGCTCTCCTGACCCGGAGATCCGAGATGCCCAGCTCCACTAAGGGGACCTTGGCCTTGGCCATCTTCATAGCCTCCGCGTATCCCTCCGACGGAGCCGTGAGCGTTACCGCGGCTGTCCGCGGCTTCCTCAAAGAAGGCTTTTTCCTCCCTGCAGAGGCCGCTCCCCCGCCGCTATGTCCACCTTGTGAGGGCTTGGCACCCGCCGCTTCCTTTGCAGCACACCGCCTGGTCCTCTACTTTTTATCACCCTGGATTACTTCTCGGGAAGAGCCTTCGCTTGACCCCCTCTCCAACGGAGGAGGTATGCGATCTACTTGCTGGGCCAATTCTTTTAGCGGAAGTCCCAGCCAGGAGCCCCGCACCCGAATTCCCCCGAGCAACCGCGGAGACGAGAACTCCGCCGGCGCCGCTTCCCTTTTTTTTTCTTCTTTCTCCTCCTCTTCTTCTTCTCTGCCTGTTGAGCGGGATCACGAAAGGATCCCCCCCCATCCGCAGACCTGCCTCGGACTCTCATGCGCTTCAGCGCACGCTCAACCGCACGGCCCACCATCCTCCCCAGGACGTCGTCTTCACTCGACGTATCCTTGGGGGGACAGGCGGCAGCTCTTCTCGTCGTGGGGGAGGGATCTGTACTCTCCCCTCTTTCCTACTACTATAACTGGGCAAGGCTTGGGGAGCACCCTCGGTCGGCCACTCCGCGCCAAGGATACTCTCAGCCGCCGCCCCGGTGGGTCCACAGTCGACCATTCTGCAATGGAGTTCTTCTGCAATGGAAAGTCTCCTCATATCGGGAATCTCGGGACTGACCGCCTTCGTTGACTCTTCTCTCTCCGTTCTCTCTCTGGATAAAGAGGGGGAACCCCTTCTCGCAGTCCCAGCCCTCTTCTTCCTATTCCTTCGTTGCGGAAGCGACTCTGGCACGACCCCGCCCCTCTCACTGCCACCCGGCGAGACCGGGAACGAGAAGTCCCAATCGAGATCCCCGCTCCTGTTCCTCTCCTCCCTGAGATTTTTAAGCTCCCTCTGCAGCTCCTCATTCTCCTTCTGTAGGGCCCCCATTTGTCTTCTGAGCTCCATGTTTCAATGCCTCAGATCACGGAGCTCCGAGGCCTTCACCGTAGCCTTCCTCTCTAATTTGTGCACGGTCTCCAAACACGGCGAAGGCTGCTGTCGCCTTCGTCACGCCCTGCCATAAACCGTGCACGATCTCTCCTTTAATATTTTTGGATCTCTCGATTTCCTTTACAATGGACTCGAGAGATTCGCTCGCCACCGCCACGATCGCGCCGACCGGCTCCTGGGTCATTTCCTCCGCGAAGACCTCCGCCTCTTGTAGGCGACGCTCGTTTCGCTTACTTTTCGGAGGCTGGGAAGGAGCGATGATGTATTCGCCATCCCTTCTCAGGGTGCCGTCGCATGTAGACGGAGTCGGAACGACGGAACGGATTTCTTATTAGAAATAAGTTTACTAGAATTCCGTTCCGTAAAAGCTTCTCTGCTGTATTGGAACCACCAGAACCATGGCCGGAACGGTATCAAATCAATGGAATGTCATGTCGGTTGCATGTGATTGCAGGCTATCGATCCAGCTATTTGAACGATTGTCAATAGTTGAAATTAAAACAACAAAATGAGCAATAAAAAAAAATAAAATGAGCAATCTTGTACGAGATGATATTGGGACTCGACATAATTCTTGCTTCTCAATACGTGGTCCAATTAATGACAGCAGTTCATCAAATAATTCTGGTGTCATTCTAAAGTAATTGAAGACTTTTCACGATCGGTCGTTTGCATTTCAACGACTAAATTGTCACTTGCGCCTTGGAGACGTCTCATCCTTTGTGTAAACATTGGCCGTATCCAAAATTTTCTTGTATTTTTCTTTTGTTGTTGTAATAAAATGTCACAAACGAAATACAATTTTCGTACTCTCTTAAATACTGGAATGGCATGCCTACTTGGCATATTTCTTGCATTTCGCAATAATTTTAGCATTACAGATAACACTACTTCTTCATCCATCATTGTAAATTTCTAAGAAAAAGTTTCTGAATATTCATTTCAATTTTTACATTCAAACAATTCAGCTGAACATACCATTCCGTTCCGTAAGAAGTTTCTCCTCCCGTCCCATATAGCCGGAACGCAACGGAATTTTGATAACAAAATGTATCTCACTTTTATAATTCAGTATTTTTGAGTATTCAAAGTAATGTTGTAACGACCTAACTTTCAAATGCACGGATGCAGCTCGTCGGATTAATCGTCGCAGGATTCGAAAGAGGTTCGATCGGTGGGAGAGTGCTAGTAAAATCTCAGATATAAGAATAACGAAACAAAGTATTGATTTATTTAATAAGAAATGGTCGTTATGTACAATATGATTTTGTGGTGTCGAAAATGATGTGAGTGTTCTGTGTGTACGTGTATGTAGCGGCGGAGATTGCGGCGAACGTCTTTCCAATGAAATGCGTTGTATTTACAAATGTTGCGCTCGGCGTGATAGACGTTGGCAGGCAGATTATGTGTGCAAGTGATTGTGAGCGTGCGTGCCGACGATCGGTGTCGGCGTGTGTATGTGTGTGTTCGCTGGTAACGTATATATTATCCTCGCGACGCGAGACTGCGATGAGCCGTTTAAATGCCGGCTCGTATTTACTTAACTTTTTCTTATCGCTCGCCGAGACGGTTCGCGTTTCGCGATCAGCTGATGTACGGCGTTCTTCTCTATGCGGCATAACTAAGAAAGCAAAGTGCACGCGGTTAGTCGCGGCTTGTGTCTATGCACGCGAATGGCGACCAACTACCGAGAACACTCGGTAGAGGCGGAGAACACTCCACCCCGGGCTATAGTTGGTCGGTCGTAGCGGCAGAATACGTGACTTATATTTGTGACTCGAGTTGACAACCGAGAATCCTCGGCGGAGGCAGAGTACCCTCTACCCCGGACGTCAACTCGGAGTCAGGAACCCGTGCCGGGCGGCTGTCGGGAACTCCCGACAGAAATAGAGCACTCTCTATCCCTTTTTCGTGCCTGGCGGTGCTGGAAGGAACGCTTATATTACGATCTGTCGAGAACTCTCGATCGGGCTAGAGTACTCTCTGGCTCGGTATTCTGGTCGCGGATAAGCTGTATTGGATTCTCGGAGATGATATTCGGATCGGAGCTGGAAACGGAATGTGCTTATTTTTCGTGATCGCGACGTTTTATGTTACAACATTTGTCGCGCTCGTATTATTCCGGCTCGCCTCGCGCTTTCCCGCCGCTTCGACGTTTCGCAGCGTCTGAAAGCGTCGCGTGGTGGGGAACTCCGCGCATTGAACGAGTTCGGCGGGAATCGGCGGTCCTCGGTAACGGTTGCTGTCGTGTACCTGTGAATTATGTTTTATTGCTTTGTCGGGCGCTATGCGCCCTCATCGCTGCACCGCGTGGCGATGCAACGGCGTCCGGCCGGTTGTAAGGGCCGTGGACGATACTTGGGGGGTGCATCGTCACAATGTTATAGGTAAGATAATTGCACAAATTATGCTTATTACTGCTTTAGTTGCATTAAAATAACGAAATATCGATTAAATTAAGCAAATTAACTTGCGACCGAGGCGACATTCCGTCCGTTTTCATTCCGTTCCGGCTACTTGGGACGGGTGGAGAAACTTCTTACGGAACGGAATTGCAGTGATCTCAAATCTTCTAGTAAGAAATCCGTTCCGTCGTTCCGATTCCGTCTACATGGGACGGCACCCTCAGCCTCTCTGTTGCCCTCTCTCGAGCCCTCTGCTCGAGTTTGGCCACGGTAAACATGCCCTCGTGTCCGGCCACGAGGGCAGGTCTACCCGGCCTCCTCTTCACGCTTTCCTGAGGCGGGGGATCCGCCACATGCAAATCCCCCCCTGGGATGCACCATCCATCTCTATGTTGGAGACCTCGTCCAATGATTCAGGAAAGGAGTCCACGGTCTTCGCCCCCTTTCTAGGGGGACGGATCTCATCCTCCTCCCCCGAAAAGATCGCCATAGCGTGAGATCTTTTGTCCCCTTGGACTGAGACCGACGCGCTCACATACGACGACTCATCCTCATCTCCTTTGCCTCCTCCCTTACCTTGGCCAACACCAGATGTACTAGCCTGGGAGAGGTTGCCACTCACTCCTCCACCTTTGGAACAGAGGGGGCCCGTCCTGTTGGGCTTCCTTCCGTTCTCCTTCTTATTTGAAGAGACCGCAGAAGCGTCGGATAACTGCGATTCCTTCGCTCCTCCCCTTAGTCTAAGCATGGGGGACTGCGTGTCTTCTTGAACCAGGATTCCCCGAGCCCCGTACTTAGCCTCCTCCGCCAACGAGAAATGACGCAGCATCTCTCTCGTCATTTCCTTCACAAGCTCCTATCTCACATTCTTTCCCCACGGACTCCTCTGCAGGAGTCAGCGGAGGCCACTCCTGATTAGAGGAGGAGCTCGACGCCTCGTATCTCCCCTGTACACTCCCCCCCCGAGTGACCAATGACCACGGTGGGTCACCTCTCACCACGTACCCCAGCCGCTCCACAACCTCCATAGGGTAGAATTCCACCCCCTTTCCAGCCAGGACTCGGACCACCTCAGGAGGAAAGACCTCCCCCTTGATTCAATTTAAAGTCCCGGATCTCCTTCCGTTGCCTCTTGGAAAGAGGCATCTCATGCGCACGCACGCACCCACCCACCCCCGAGTTTATATTCGAGCTCCCCCACCCTATATGGTGGGAGTTTGCATCGCAGCCCAATAGGAGTTCAAGCATGCCCTCTCCTTCGCATAGGACACCAGTTCTCTTACCCTTTTTGGTGGTGGTTCTTCTTGGGAATTATAGGGCATGTAGATTGACCCTGTGAGTATATCCAAGTGCCTATCCTCATCGTGGTCCAACCTTGTCCGTATAACGGTGGTGTCCCCATCGCTGAGCTGTGACATAAAAGTAGCGTTTAGTCCCTTTACTGGAATGCAGGTCCTAATTTTGTTCTGAGTGTCTGCTTTGTATATAGTTCCACAGCCACTCAGACCCTTTATAGCGTTATTTAGGAGCCAAGGCTCCTGAATTATTGCTATCGCTGTCTGCATCACAGCTATGCTCCTGGCTAGAATCACCGAGGCGCCTTTGCTGTGATGCAAGTTAATTTGTGGACTATCGATTCCCGCGATTCATCGACTACAGCGATTCCCGCCATTTTTAAGCTGACCCGCTCGCACCACCAGTCGTTCCCCTCTTACGCTTCTTGTCAAGCAACCTTATGGTCGCCCGACCCAGCCCGCAGAAGGGTTTAAAACTGCTGGTCTTAAGGGGGCATATACATTTGATGCCTAAAAGAAAAGGCATTCTTCATGAATTTTTTTTAGAACCAAGAGACAAATTATAAAAATAGGACTTTTTGCATAACAAATTACACCTTTTGTAATTCTCATATAAATTTTTTTAGAGTAATTTTGTTGGAAAATCTTCCCACTTCACTGTCGTGTAATTAGCCGTGTACACCATGCATGATTCCGCGGTTACAATGATTTCTCCTTACCCGTTTATCTTAAACGCAAAAATCAAACGACATCTTAAAGTAGAATAAATTTCCTTGTCGTTGTCGTATCTGATTTTTAAAATTCGAATTTTAAACAAAATGGCGAACTTTTAAAGTTAAAGAACCGATTTTCGACAAAAAATTTTATTTGTTTATTTAAAAAAAAATAGAAAGTATTCGAATTTTAAAAATCGGATACGACAACGACAAGCAAATTTTATAAGCTTTCAATAAAAAAAAAAAAAAAAAAACAAATCGGTGGATCCGTCTTCATGTTATCATTGTAACCGGTTTTAAAAACATGGTTTTGAGAAAAACGCATTTAAAGTTTTTAAACAGCTTTACTCTATTGTAAAACTGAATTTATTCAACTCACACGTTATCGTCAATTCCTGGACCACACAGGGAACCTTCCTGCTCAAAATTTGCCTCCATTTGATAATTTTTCGCTGAATTTTCTGTCATTGTGGTTTTACTCTGGACTTGTCATTTATTGGGTGGCATTTTTCGCTTGCGTGTAAAATACATTTTACATAGAACATCTGTATTTGAATTTATCATTTATTGGAAGAAAGAAAATTGTACATAGAGCATCTGAAATTTCCGTAAGTTCGATACACTATTTGAGTTACTTTTATTCTCTTTTTACTATTTTATCAATTTAAAGCTTATAATAATATCGCAGAATCATGATGCGGATATCACTTTATGGGATGATTTTCTTTAACGACATTAACTAAAAAGAAGACTATTTGACGGATTTCCATATAGTTTATTTATTAATGTTAGTTCTTACATTGATTATATGACTGAAGAGGATTTCTGTATGAGTCGAAACGTTTCGTAATTTAATTTATAGATTATTAATAAAGATTGTTCATCTGATTTTGCTTGTTTATAATACCGATTTACAATATCACATTTTCGTATTTAATTTGCTGTTCATACAAATAACCTAGGCAGCTAGAAAGAAACAGAGAGAAAGAGGAACTAGAGCAAGTGAGATAGAAGTATAGACGGCGTTACTGGGCAAGTTACCTATTTCGCGCATGCGCACTCCATTTTATGATTCAAAAAATCAGGAGAGTTGCGCTACTATATATACTGTGGCCGTAGTATGCTATAAAAGCGAGTATGCAAATGGGCGACACTAGTTTAGACTGCTAAAAAACGAATACACATATATTACAATTAATATATTAACTATTGATTTCTTATTAGTTAGTAGGCATTCACAAAATTTATATCATAAGCTATATATTAACTATTTCATTTCGACTTTTCTCTCTTTCTCTTTCTCTCTTCTTATTTCAGGGCCTATAAACATTTTGTAAAAAAATGTTTACATTTACAAAAAGAGAAATTTTAGAACAAATTCCGAATTTTCGTCAAACAGATTTAGGAGTTCAATACATTTTAACGAAACAAAATATTAATATTCAGGATGTAAGACCAGATGATCTGGCTCGATTGAAAAAATCTGTTGCAACATTTGTTTCGAAATGTAAGTCAAAATATACAGCTGCTAAAAGAATGAAAGAAAGATTTGAGCAACAAAATTATGAGTGGTTAAATTCTGAGTTTCATGTCCCTACTATCCGTATTAATATCAATATTGAGAAATCTTCTTCTGAAATGTTAGTCGTCCTTCTTTGGAATTTAGTCAGAAATCTAAACAATCGCAACGACGAGAAATTGTCGAAATAAGTTCTCAATGTAAACATGATCCTCTACGAATTATAATGGCAGGTCGTTATGCAGCAAAGCAATCAGGATAGAAGGATTTATATACGATTCTAAGTAATAGTATGAAAGGTTTAGTACTAAAAGACTGTCAAAAATGACTACACCAAGATTAATTGCGAAAAAGACTCCTGAGGAAAGCTTAGCATTTATTTTAGATAATTCACTTTCTAAAAGTGTGTATACAAATATGCGTCAAAATCTTCCGGAGCAGATATCTAGCCACCATATAATGATATTAGAAATATTAAAGCACAATGTAGACCACCAAAAGAAGCTATAACAATTAGTGAAAATGTAGCCGAAGTTTCTCTTCAAGAACTATTAAATCATACTGCTACACGGATTATTGACTTACAGAGGGAAGTCATTGTTTCGACTTTGCAAAAAATTGATTCTACAGTAATTGAAGCTGTATTAACTTGTTCCTGGGGATTTGATGGAAGTAGCGGTCATTCCATGTATTAACAGAAATTCCAAAGTGCAGAAATTATAAGCGATGAAAATCTGTTTGCAACCACTTCGATTCCATTGAGATTGTCAACTTCAACTGGTCTTATATTATGGAATAATCGAACACCACAATCTGTGAGATATTGTCGTCCAATCAAACTGGAGTTTGTTGCAGAATCACGTGACGTTATTTTGACGTAAAAAGTTTTTATTGAACAACAAGTAGAGAAACTGCAAATACTCGAAATCACGCTACAAAATTTTAATATAAAAATACATTTTTCTCTTTATTTGACTTTAATCAATGGGAAAGTCTTCAGCATAATTACGGATACAAAATCGATGCAAACATGCCCTATTTGTCACGCAACTCCGAAGCAATTCAATGATCTTTCGAATAAAACTAATAGACTATTTCTACCTAATCCTAACTCATTGCAGTATGGAATTAGTCCTTTACATACATGGATTAGATTTCTTGAATGTTGCCTGCATATATCGTACAGAATTACGATTAAAAAATGGCAATTAAGATCCGATGAAGACAAAATTGAATTTTTTAATAGAAAAAAACATTTAAGATATCCTTTGGAAAAAACTGGGTTTAAAAGTCGATAAGCCTAAACCAGGCGGAAGTGGAAACAGTAATAATGAAAATACAGCCCGTCGAGCTTTCGAAAACTCCGATCTCTTTGCTCATTGTCTCGGATTAAATAGTGAACTAATTCGGAAATTTAAAATAATTTTGATTACTTTATCGTGTCAGCTACCACTCGATCCAAATCGGTTTGAAGACCTATGCACTTCCACAGCTGAGTTGTATGTTTCTTTTTATCACTGATGGTATCCGATGCCAGCCACTCTCCACAAAATTTTGATTCATGGTGCCCAAATCATTTCTACAAGCATATTGCCTGTAGGAATACTTGGTGAAGAAGCATCTGAATCTAGAAACAAAGATTATAAAAGATACCGAGAGTGCCACAGTAGAAAATGCAGTCGTTTAGCAAATATAGAAGATACCTTCTACATAGTGATGCACGCAATATTCGAGACATCAAGATTCTTGTCTTGTCTTGTCTCGAAATCAAGACGATATCAAGATAATATTGATTTAATAAATTTCAATACGAGACAATATTACTTTTCCAAGATCAATATTCTCGGCTCAAGAACATCGAACATATCGAATATCAAATAAATAAATATATTGGAAATATATCAATTAATAGATAACATCTAATAGAAAATATATATATAATTTTAATTAGGTTTAGTGGCGTATTCATACTTATATAAATGAATATAAATGTTTTCACTGATATATGGAGTATTACTATTTTATATTATAATCTATATTGTCTATATTATAATCTATATTAATCTGTATTGTGTTATTGTAACGAAATAAAATCAATACAATTTTATTATAATATTATAAACTTCTCTTTTTCTCTTTTTCGCGTCGCGTCGTGACACGATAGACGACGCGACGCGTGACGTCGTGACGTACTCAGTGAAAACGTACCCTTATGCGTGCGTCCAATCGTCTATGCTGCCTCCTTTTTCCAATTAATTGCGGCATTCCAATTAATTCAGCAGAAAGTTTATTTGGCAACTGTTGGAAGTTTTGTTCGCACTGATTGGATTATACTTTTAGATTCAGAGATATGATCTTATCTTAGTAAATAATCATAAATATCGTTTGTCTCGTCTTTAGTACATTACTTTTTTAAATTAAAAAATTTGTAAAAAAATCAATATTTTAACGATTACCTTTTTCACAAGAGATAATACAGCTATTATTGGTATCTGAAGTACATGCAACTATCGAATCTGACAGTGAAGAAGAAAATGAGAATTTTACTGGTTTTGCTCAAACCGTTGCTGCCTTAGATGAAGTAGAATTATCTGAGGAAGAATAATTTGCTTTTGCTTTTGACATCAGGTTCGATATCAGTGACCCCAAAAATTCCTAAGTACCAAGTTTCACGCAAATCCATCAACATTTTCAATTTTGGCCACCTTTTAGGATCCCTGGTCCACTGTAATTATAAAAGTATCTAATAATAATTTTATGAAATAAAATCTGTGATAATATAAATAACAGTAAATTTTATTGTTTATATTAATATTTTAAACCTGCGGAAAATTATGCTTGTGTTTTTCTATTGAATTACTTACGTTTTAGCTAGAAAATCTGCGTTAATTCTGTGTAGTATAATTCTAATAATTTTCAAAAAACGCAAGCAATTTAGTAGGAAAACAAGCATCGTGTGCCGATTTTTAAATAAAATATTTTTGCAGTATAATATTTATACAATATTTATATATATACAATTTTATATTTCCTTATTTTTGTATTTTTTTATATTTTGCAACGCATTACAATTATAAATCTATTTCTTTTAGTTTTTGTACATTTAATTTGCTGTTCATACAAATAACCCAGGCAGCTAGAAAGAAACAGAGAGAAAGAGGCGCATGAATACTGACGTTTATCTTGGGCGGCGCGCGACATGCACGGTGCGCGGACAGATTACTATTTAATTTCTCAAAATATGCAAAAACGGGCAAAAGTGGGCACTATATTCTTCAAGTACATACTCTAAGGAACACAATGGCATCTTGAATATTTTAATAAATAGTGGAGTTTAGGGGAGCATCAAATCGACATCAAGTGCAAACTATCAAAATTCAATAATATATGAGTATAATTTTAATCTACATTTTGTAATTATTATTTTTATACTAAGTTCATCATTACAGTAATTCGTTTGTATATAATGATAGATGAAAAGCAATAAAAAAATTTTGTATTTGATAAAATGCAACAATGATAAGGAAATATTTAGAAAGATCATTACTAGAGCATATATGAATTCGAAATGTATAAGTTGTTGCCAAATAAACAGCAGTTAATCAATATCACTAAAATTTTAAAAATACTATTATTTGAAATGTCAAGATGATAAAATGATATTTGTTTGATTTCATTTCCGGAGTCGACCTTTGGCCACGTTTTAGGATCCTGGCCCACTGTGCAATGTAGAAATTCAACTTGCAAGATTCCCACGACTTCTTATTGTTCGCGTCCATGTGATTGGTTACTTGCAACTAATTCATTAGGTGCACAAATTAATTCTCGGCCCCTACCTTTCAGCCCCTACCTCAGAACCCGTTTAAGTTGAACTACCCCCCTCCTTCTGTAGTCATTTTGAAGTGCTATCTTTTAGCTTTAAAATAAGGTACAATACTTGATCCTCCTGAAAACATAATACGAAAAATTAGCAGTAAACGCGATGTCGTTCGAAAAGCAATATTTGAGGCAATGCCTTTTTTTCGCATTTCAACATATAAAAAACGCTGATGAGGCAAAAAAATTATTTGTTCGGCTTTGGGCGAGAATGCTGGATCGTACAGTACGTGTAAAAAATGATTCCAACAGTTTCGAGAGGGATATTTTAATCTTGAGGATCGTGAATGCCTTGGTCAACCAAAAAAAGTAGAAGACGTGGAGTTGGAGGAAATTTTGAATGAGAATTCTTTCCAAACGCAATTAGAACATGCAAATACGCTTGGAGTAACCCAGCAAGATGTTTCCTATCGCCTAAAACAGCTGGGAAGTTCAAAGTTGATCAAAAAGGGCCGAAAATTAATTAATTAATTTGTACGCCTAATAGAACCAGCTTAAGACGCAGGACGCAAATCGCAATTCGCTGGTCACAAGATTTTTGCGTCATATATAAATGAGCGCGCGGGTTTATGTGTGTGGAAATGGCTTATGGTAGTGTAGAAGGGGTGGGGTTGAGAATAAGGGTGGAGAGAGTAGTTGGCATATTGTTATTTAAAATCTCTTAATTTTTTATAGAAACCTGATTTGGAGGCATTAATAAAATAAAACTTCAAACGGCTACAACAAACTAGTCTTTTGCAGGCTTTCTATGAATACTTGATTAATGAGTCAAGAACTATGACTTATTAAAGTTTTAGCCAATTTCACTGAGGACCAAAATCATATGACTTTGTGAGGGATCATATGTGTGTGCACCCTTCTTTAATATCCTTCCTCTATATTGATTGTTGAAATTATATCAGATTTACAGATTTGATGTTGAAATCTATTACAATAATGCAAAGAAGATGCCTTGAAACATTGGATCGATTAATTTTACAAAAACAATAAGTAAATAAAATCGCAGATTACATTACTTTAATAATTTCTTAAGTGTGACGTTCTTCATACTTGAGTGTCTGACCTTTAACTGATTTCAACATCAAATCAGTAAATCTAATGTGACTCCAACAATTAATACAAAGGAAAAATATTAATTTGTATTAATTAACTATGGATGACTTCCCAAAGCGAGTCAAAACGTTACTATCTCTATATATTATTTACCTTTTAGAATAAAGGATTTATGTGATACAAATCTACTTATTATTAATTTGTGTACCAATTACAACGCTGCATTCCCATTCGCCCTCGATTTGGAATTTATGTTTAGAGAATAGAGTTGACAAAGGACCCCGCACGTTTTTTATGGGAAAGTACTTTCAGTCAAAATGGCTGAAAATTTAGTATGTTGTAGTTTATAGTGTCCTGATGAAAAGTCTCAATAAGCACGTGGTCCTAAAATCAACAGGTTCTGAGATATTGGAGCTCAAAGATGACATCGGACTCATATCGATTATTATGAAAAGGGTAAAAGTACATAAAAAGGGAGGCCAGCGCTATGACCTTAACCTTGACATATGTTGTAAAGGTCATTACCCTGAGTGACCTTCAACAAGTTTTAGCCGTCGCTCGTTATTCGTTAAGAATTTATTAACAAAAAAGTTCTTTAATAAAACCTAACTGTTGGACATGTCTGTTGCACGTATTCGACTTCCCACGCGAAGCGAGGCCCACTTCACACCAACAAATGGATTGGATTAGGTTATTTTTAACAGTAGTGTAGCCTCCCGCAGGGGATGCGGAACCTAGTATATTCTTGCATACACTTTACAACATAAGGTGACATGGGAGTTGCGAGCTCCTTCGTAGAGGAAGAGGTGGGGTAAGAGTCGCTTCGCGTGAATGCAGTATGTTCCGCATCCCCTGCGAGGGGCTCCACTACTGTTAAAAATAACCTAACCCATTTAGTGGTGTATGGTAGCTATCGCTTCGCGTAGAAAGTCAAAATTCATGCGCAATAGTACAACCATAGAAGTATGTTCGCATAGAAAGTCACTTGCCTGTACTGTTGTGCACGGAATTCGACTTTTTACACAAAGCGAGAGCTACCTCACACCACTAAATGGGTTGGGTTGGGTTATTTTTAACAATAGTGGAGCCCCCCAGCAGGGGGGCGGAACCTACTGTTACAAAGAATAGTGTGGACAATGAATACGCAATAATATTAACTATTGATAATATACAATATTGATAGTATATTTTGAGATATCCAGACCATTGAGTCTGAATATCTCAAAAATGATAAGGGTCCGCCACCTAGTTGTTAAGGCAAAGTTACTCAGAATCATGACCTTGACAACATATGTCAAGGTCAAGGTCATAACACTAGCCTCCCTTTTTATGCACTTCTACCTTTTTATTGTCCAGAATATATATTTATTATCTTCAGAACGCACATCTACACAATATCAAAGTAAAAAGTTCATTAAGAGGTTCAGCGTATGAGGGACACAGGTATCTATGTGAAACGAGAATTTTTAACGTAGGGTCGTTAAAGGTTTGTTTTGTTTTGGCTTAATCTTGTGTTTTCGTTTTTATTCGGTTTCAGATCGCATTCGATATATTGTTGTTTTCGACGATCTACAAATAATAATAAATAAGCACTCAATTCTATTGTTATTAAACTTTGTGGAAAATAAAAACATGTTTTTTAATATACCAATGAAATATTTATACTGTATATTAGAAGGCAACTTAGCAATATATTACTTTTCATAATAATCGATATGAGGCTGATGTCGCCTTTGAGCTCCAATATCTCAGAACCTGTTGATTTTAGGACCACGTGCCCATTGAGACTTTTCATCAGGACACCATAAACTACAACATACTAAATTTTCTGCCATTTTGACTGAAAGTACTTTCCCATAAGAAACGTGCGGGGTCCTTTATAGAAAATACATAAATTAATTTCTATATAAAAAAAGTTTGTCTAACATATACAGTAGGATAATAGGGCTGACTCCAATTCACCATGTATTAGTGCGTATACATATACCGAAAAAAATCATATCATAAAAATGAAAAGTTTAACCCTTGTGTTACCAACCAAATAAATTTACATTAATGACCAACCGGGTACCCGGATACCCATGTACGAATTTGTAGGTAATATTGTACTGTAACTCTAGATAATTTTACATATTCGATGCATATTGAACTATATATGGTTAACGACGGTATTTCTAGCTAAATACAATAACATTGTTGTTTACATTAGTTTTGTTTATATCATTCTGTTGTTGTATTCTTTACTAAATACTTTACTAAATACTAAATGTATTCTTTAAAAATGAACATTATTATATCTTACTTTTTATAGTTATTTAGTCCTTTTTTGTATACAGATATTCTAATTTTATTATATATTGCTTAAATTCAATTATTATCTTGTGCGGGTACTAGGGTACCCGGTTGGACTATATACGTGTACATGTTTCTAGTCTTGAAATTTTTTCAGTTAAAAAAAATAAAAAAATATTTTTAGTGCGCATATTTTGACAGAAAATCGGTCCAATCGTGGGGATCCGAAAGGTTTTTGGCGAATTCTTTTCAGAGAAAACACGATTCAACAAAACGTACCTCGCTGGGTACCCGGGTACCTGGTTGGTAACACAAGGGTTAAGCCATGTTCAAAAAAGGATACCCAAAAATTTAAACCTTTTTCTCTAATAATAATATATTACTAATAATATGAAAAGTAACTGATATTAAAACTATATTAATTGATTATACGTGGTTTGAAAATAAACTGAGGTAAATAATGAGCATATACCATTACACTGGATCCTTTTTGTGAGAAATTGTCTTTAATATAATTCAATTAAATTAAATAAAAACGTTTTTTGGTCTTAATGTGACCATCTTAAAACGTTTTTCGGTCCTGAATGTGACCATATTCATTAATTTATTCTAATAAAACGAAGAATATCACTTGATTTTTGGCGTTTCGTCCTGGCTTCCACTACTGGACTCATCAGTAAGGCCACAGTATATACAGTAGCGCAACTCTCTGTCGGCACCTTTGATGTTACGGTAGCTAAAAATGAACTGCACATGCGCGACCGAGGCGCGTAACCAATCAGGGCACTGTATTCTATCTCACTTCTGCTCTCTGTTTATAACTTTTTCTCTCTTTCTAATTTATGTTCTAACAATGTCCTAACCTAATTTGCACATTTGAACATTTAATACGCGTACTAACAAGTAACTTTTATAAAATTATCTTAATTTATTCCATTATTCACAGCGAATACAGAAAATCTATAGTTCTCGTTTACACTATATAGATTTTTAATACTCACAGTGAAAAACGAGACGCATTTGAAAGAGAAAAGGAAATAAAAATTAAACATATATCAAATATATTCCAAAACAGGCAAGTGAGAGTAAATTTAAAATCTACGCGGTTGTTAATGCGTTAAAATATAGATATATTAAAAAATTTCTTTCAAAAGATTACAAAAATTACAAAATTACAAAATTCATACGTTTCGACTGAATTCCAGTCATCTTCAGTGAAATTAAATTACAAAAAAAAATATATACATATCCCAAACCAACTCCATGTTAATACGCAAAAAAGCGAGTCAAGCCGACGTAAATCCACGCAATCCACGATACACACACGTCAGATTAAATGACTCCATCATTCCGATCAAACGGCATCCTTCATAGTTAACCCTTCCAATGACGGTTGGAAGTATAACAGCACTTGTCAAAATCCAACGTTTGACAAATATTATCTGAATTGAAAACAAGAAATAAAGCGCTGTATATGATAAAAGAAAGAGATAACTCACCAGATGCAATTCAACCGAAAGGAAAGAGCAAGAACAACCATGATACGCAAATCAAAATTCCAAAAATCAGAATCAAAAATTAAAAAATTAAAATATTGTCAAGATATAAAATTATGTGTGTAATCAATATAGAAGATTGCTATGTAATGAACAACCTTTAATATGCTCGGTGCTATTATGTCAAAAACTAAATAATAACAAGCTAAGAGAACAGAAAATAACAGACTTGAATGCGTCGTGTAAAGAAGCGCTCTCGTGTGTCATATATGTTATTTAAATCTCTGTAAAATATTCACGTA
>NW_017276125.1:24925-27102 GCF_001594065.2 Cyphomyrmex costatus
TAATCGGATCAAAATTACGAGGAAAGGCACAGAGGTGGTATCATTCAAAAGCGGAACATTTGTCTATGAATACAAACGAGCTGTTGAGAGAAATGGAATCAATGTTCAATCTGCCGTTGGGAAAACTGGACTCACGTCGTAAATTCGAAGCGAGAACGTGGAAAACAAACGAAGCATTCAGTGATTATTGTCACGATAAACTTATCCTGGGAAATAAAGTTCCCATTATACAAGATGAGTTGATAGAATATGTAATTGACGGAATACCATCTGAGTCATTACAAAACCAGGCTCGAATGCAATCGTTTTCATCCGTTCAAGAGTTGACAAAGGCATTCAAAAAGATTACATTAAAAACCGAAACAACAAATCGCAGGTCAACAACTCTCCCATGGAATGATCCTCAAAAGAAAGTAGATCGCAAAATTGTGGATAGCAAAGAGCCAATGAAGATTAAAATGACTACAACAACAAGAGGAGTGGTTAAATGCTATAAATGTAACCAAGCAGGACATTATGCGAGGGACTGCACCGCTGAAGAGCCACAGCCCGGAGGAAAGATTGCCAAGTCGAAGATACCCCCGAAGACAACCAGTAGAACCGAGAAGCAGGTGGGAGTCGTCAATGAAGAGGAGAATAGCGATTCCGGGGAGTCAAGGGAAGAAAACGATCAAAATGAGGTTTGTTTAGTGGACCTGACGGAAGAATTAAAAGATGAATATCAAAAAATCGTAGAATGCAGCATGGAAGGTATAGATCAATTTTCATGTACCGCTCGAGTTGATACCGGTTGTCCTATTAATTTAATAAAAAAACGACTAATATGTAATAAAACTTTGGAGAAAGCGGATCGCGAATGGAATCGTTATTACGGAATTAACAATTCAAAACTTCATATAGAGGGAATTGTAAAAGCTAAAATTAAGTTGGAAGGAGAAATAAAAGTAATAACGTTTGGAGTAGTATCGGATAATGTAATATGTGCCCCGATGCTGTTAGGTCGAGATGCTCTTAAAGTGTTTGGATATCGGTTAAGTAAAAACTGTGTATACGACAAAGCAGTAATGCAAATATTAAATATCGACACCGAACAAACTTTAGAGGTAGATCGGATTTATATAAATACTGAAATTTCATTAGAAGATCAGGTAGCATTTAAGAAAATTTTTATGGAATTTTATAGTAAACCAGAACGCCCAAGGCAGCCCAAACATTATGCAGAGGCTGTTATCACATTAAAGAATAATCAGCTTATCCAATTTGGTCCTCGAAGGCTGAGTTTCGTGGATAAAGGCAAGGTGCAGGACATTTTGAGTAATCTTCTCGCAAAAGGAATAATAAGGAAAAGTAACTCTGAGTACACCTCGCCAATAGTACTGACTCGAAAAAAAAATGGAGAGACACGAATGTGCGTGGACTTTCGTACTTTAAACAAGGTAATTGCGCGAGATAATTATCCTCTTCCTTTGATCGAGGATCAATTGGATATGTTGAGAGGTAAGCGTTTTTATAGTACGTTGGATTTGAAAGATGGGTTTTACCACGTGGCTATGTCGCCTGATTCTATCAAGTATACCTCGTTCGTAACTCCGTTGGGGCAATTTGAATATATGCGAATGCCATTTGGTTTAAAAGTTGGCCCCCAAAGATTTCAAAGATTTATAAACGAAGTAATGTCAGATCTAGTGCGAACGGGTGACGTAGTCGTATATATGGACGACATATTAGTAGCAAGCGTAACAATGGATTCTCATTTAAAGACTTTACAAGAGGTATTTACTGTTTTAGTTCAAAACAAACTCGAGCTACGCCTGGAAAAATGTTCATTTTTGTGTACTAGAATCAATTATCTCGGATATGTAGTCACACAGGAAGGGCTAAAACCAACCGATAGTGGCACGTCGGCAGTACAAAATTTCCCTGAGCCTAAAACAGTTAGAGAAGTTCAAAGTTTCCTTGGTCTCGCATCATATTTCCGAAAATTTGTAGAAGGGTTCTCCGTTATTGCTAAGCCCTTGTATAGTCTTCTAAAAAAGAGTTCAATTTTCGTATTCGGAGACGATGAACGAACTGCTTTTAATCAGTTAAAGCGGAAGTTGACCGAAGCACCCACCTTGGTGATCTACGACCCAGCGGCGTATACGGAATTACACTGTGATGCAAGTATACACGGATTT
>NW_017276126.1:0-1106 GCF_001594065.2 Cyphomyrmex costatus
AATTTTTCACCAAGTTGTAATAAGTACTGTACCTTCAAAGGAACGTCAGTGTCACTTAAATTAATAAACCATTTGTTCTGTGGTAAATCAAGATTAACTGAATCTGTAAAATTAACCGGATCGACATAAATTTTCTCCGTGTCAGAATTAATATTAAGTGAAGATCTAGAAGGTAGAATTTGATTTCTGTTAGAAATGTCATTTGAGAAATTACAAAAATAATTAATAGGATTAATTCTTAATTTTGATAATGCTAATCTTTTATTATTAAGCCAGTCAATTTCATTAGAAATACGACGCATTTGTTAAAAAAAAAAATGAATTACCGATAAAATCCAAATATTTAAAGAATTCGCATTGTACTCGGAATGGCAGTGAAACATAAATCTTATGAGACAAGTTAAAAATGTCCATTTTAATTTTATGAAGGTGGCAGTAGGCATCTTTAAGCTCTAATCGCATGATATTCTTTACATAATTCAATTGATAACTCTTAAGTCTGTTATATGACGAATTATTGTGTAATGAAAAGTTATTCTGATTAGTCAAATGTTGTAAATTTCCTTATCTTTTTCACTTTTATTCCCACTTTATTACACTTTTACCCCTTCCTAATTTTCCCCTTATTTCCATTTGTACTTCCTTTGTACTTGAGATGTTCGGTTATTCTGATTTTAAATTGTTTATTATCAACATCTTAAAATGGGTCTCTATTCGCATTGTTCTAACTTGATACGATATTACAAGGTAATTGATTTTATTTTAATTTATTTGTTACTAAATTAACAAAATGGATATAAATGACTTTCGTTGTAGTTTTTCATTATATTCATTTCAATTTATTGCCTTATGAATTGACTTTTTTGCTGATTGTTTGACTCTTATATTGTATTCTTTTCGTTATATTTCCTTTTTTATTATTTTTATCTATTACTGACATTGCTTTTATTACTATTCGATTAATTGACTCTTATATTGTATTCTTTTCGTTATATTTATTTTTTTATTATTTTTATCTATTACTGACATTGTTTTTATTACTATTTGATTAACTGACTCTTATATTATATTCTTTTCTTTTATACTGCATTCTTTTCGTTATATTT
>NW_017276126.1:1950-5613 GCF_001594065.2 Cyphomyrmex costatus
ACTCTTACGCAGGCTTTACAGCCTAATCATCATCTGATGCGTATTGCTTTTTGCCAGTGGGCTTTACAAATGTTACACGATGATCCTAATTTTTTTAGGTATGTGCTTTTCTCAGATGAGGCTAAATTTTATAGTGACGGACAACTTAATAGACACAACTGCCATTATTGGTCAGATGTTAACCCCCACTGGTATAGGCCAATGGATCATCAAAATCGATGGAGTATTATGGTGTGGTGCGGCATTGTAAATGGTTATTTGATTGGACCTTATTTTTTTGTAGAGAACGTTGATAGACACTGTTACTTATCGTTGCTAAGAGATCACTTACCAGACTTATTAGAAGATGTTGACTTAGCAACAAGAGCAAGAATGTGGTTTCAACAAGATGGTGCTGCACCGCATTATGCACTCATTGTACGTGCCTTTTTAAATGCCAATTACAATGACAGATGGATTGGACGAAGGGGTCCAGTTGAATGGCCTCCTTGCTCACCAGATCTGACGTCGCCTGATTTCTTTTTATGGGGATACTTGAAAAATGTTGTTTTTGCTGAACGACCAACCACAAGAGATGATTTTATGGACCGCATTCGTAGAGCTTGTGCAGTCATTCCTAGAGCTACCCTGCTTAGAACTGTGGATAGTTTTCAAAACAGATTGCAGTTATGCCTTGAAGCCAACGGAGGTAATTTTGAACAATTACTCCGTGGGTAATTCATTTAAATTACAGTGTCACTGAGAGGCAAGGGGACTCACGATAATCAAGCACCCCGATGTGAGAGGCAAGGGGACTCACGATAATCAAGCACCCCGACGTGAGAGGCAAGGGGACTCACGATAATCAAGCACCCTAAAGGAAACAGAACTTACTACGTCCACGTCGTTGTTTCCGGGTAACGCTAAAAGTAAGATGAAAGTGCTTTTGACCTTGATATGACCTTCAAAAGGTCAGGTCGAAAAACTAAAAAATCCCTATGCTCATGTAAAAAGTGCCATTGTTTAAGAGCCCATTGTCAAAAAACAGGTTCTGCGGTCAAAAATAGGGTTTACTAATCAAAAAATGCGTTATGAGCCTCAAACAACCTTGAAAATTGACCTCAAGGTCAAGCTAGTCAAAGTGATTTACACTTTTACAATTCATTGACTTTTTTCAAGCATTATGCACATTTGTGTTACCCAGAAAGCCACGTCATTTCAGAAAAAGTACACCAGATCGTTTTTCAGGCATTTGACCTTCATTTTTTACCTTTCCGAGGTCGCAAAAACAATTTTTTCAAAAGACAAGTTTGATGTAAAATTTTCCGCTCTTCGAAATCCGCAGTCAAAAATAGGGTGTCCTATTTAAAAAAACCATCGGGACCTTGAAATAACCTTCAAAATTGACCTCAAGGTCAAAACCAATGGTACAATTGTAACGATGCCCCCCTAAAATGCATCGTTCCCGCGTGGTGCCACGAGAGTAGGAGCGAGGCGCCTGCTCGCATGTTAAAGTAATTCGCAGGAACAGCAGCTGCCGTATCCACTCTATATAAAATTTAGTTTTCCTGTCAAGTCATTTTATCATCTTTTTTAGTGGAATATACTTTGTTGTGTTTGCAATTTTATAGGAGACAATAAACAGACTGGTACTGTTAGCGTAGGTACGAATTTCGTTACTGTTTTTATTAACACACAAGCAAGTAAGCAAGTAATACATAGATAAGAAAATGTAATGGAAGACTAACTTAAGAAAAAGAATAGGGGAGAAGAACTTAACAGCGCCAGTAACACAAGCGGATATGCCATCAAGCGGTGACTGTGCCTGATTGGCTGATTGCACGCACTCATGGCGGTTGGTTCAAACATAACATTTCCTCCCTCCGATAAAAGAAATAAATTTTAATGGCTTGGAGAAAACCTATTCGGCTTATGGCAGTTTCGCGACGACCTGCGGGGACAAATCGAAGGTGGAAGGGCTCTACTTGGAGTGATGCTTCCCCCAGGCGCCGCAGTCGTTTGAGGCGGAATGCTTGGAGCTGGAGGCCTGATTTCCATCTGGGATACATTTAGAGCTCTTTGGCGCGGAGACGCCGAAGCAAACGTTTCCTAATATCTTGGTAGGCTTCCATAGCGACAGTGCTATCTGGATAAAATAGCACGCGACGAGGTGGAGTGCGTTCTACAACTTCAGTTATTAGTCGGTTCCGTCGTTTGATCTTTCTGATACGTTCGAATCTGGTCCACGTGACGTTTGAATCGTCTTCCTTTGTAATCAATCTCGTAGTGCAGCTGTCCCAAACGAGTCGTGATTGTGAGGCTAATCCATTTGTCCATCCTGATGTTTCCCGAAAGGAAATATACAATTTTAAAAAATATAATAAACAGGTAAAAGGCTAATAAGAGTCAAACATATAAAATTGAAAATTGTATCAACACAAATATATTGACTTAACTATATATAAAAAATTGACATAAAAATTAAACATCAATAAAATATGTAATGTGTTGAATAATAAACAATAATATTATTATAATAGTAAAAAGCGCATTACATGTTTCGGCCACGGGTTTTGGATATCAGATGTATCAGACGGGTATCAGATGTACAAAATTTAAATACGAAGAAACACATTATAGCAGACCAGAAAGAGAGAGAGCATCCTTAACTAAAAACCGGTTTTTAGTTAAGAATTAATAAAAAATGTACAAAAAACATAAAACTAATAGAATCTCATTTTTACGACCGTACAATTGTACGGTCGTAAAAATGAGATTCTATTATTTGTTAAAATATACGTCGCCTGAAAATGACGTTATTATTACTACTCTAGACAGATATTGCGAAGAATATTATTACGTCGACTCGCCATCAGAGGTCTATTCAATTGATATTCGTTAAATTTCTCGCAAGTGCTGAGATACACGTATGTCTCTTTATATAGAGTCTCGATTTAATAACTTACACCGGCGTCTAAGGTAGGCTCCCACTACATTACCTTACTGATGAGTCCAGTAGTGGAAGCCGGGACGAAACGCCAACTTGTGATATTCTATGCAATCTTATTTTTCACAGTTTTCAATTATCATTACTTTAATATTAAATTTTAATATATGTCTATCAACATATTATTAAGATCTAATAAGATGTTATAAGCATCGATTTGTTAGATTGATTGTCAATCTAACTAAAGTGATATTACCGCGGCAGTTATTTAGAGTTGCGTTGTAAGTCTGAAAAAATGTTCGGCACGCGATTGAGAGAACTACAAGCTGGAGTACCTCTATCGAAACATGCATTATTCCTACCAATGGCGCATCCGCCGGCAGGATGCGCGCACAATACGCGAACTCAGTCGCGAGGCCGCCAATTGCGAGAGATTAACCGCGCTGGAAAACGCCGAGAAAAAGGCGACAGCCGCGCCCCGCGAGATTCCCGCCACCGCGGCAGTGTATAGCCGGGATGAGTGTTGCTGGCGCTGCAAGCAGCGGGGGCACACGCGATTTGATTGCCGCCGGCCCCCGAAGAGATTCTGCTCGCAGTGCGGCAAGGATGGCGTGTACACCAAAGACTGTCACCCGCCGGCGGGAAACGGACCGTGGGCTGGGGAAACGCCGGCCGCCCTCCAGCCCTCCACGTAAAGTACACCCCACGGCCGCACATTACCGTTCAAGTCCGCGACG
>NW_017276126.1:8639-9863 GCF_001594065.2 Cyphomyrmex costatus
TCACCGCTCCGCGGGTAGTCGAAATGTCCCATGACAGTCGAATACAATTTACGTATGTCCACTTTGTATTGGCAACTTTAATAATTAATAATCAGTTACTTTTCGTGGTAATATATTACAATTTAATAATTAAAACAAGGTGAAGGACAATAAGAGTCAATTCGTAAGTACATAAAAATTATAATATGAATTTCTAAAGAAAAAGAATACAATAAAATACTTAGCCGCTTTAGACACAATTAAAAATTAGAATATCAGTCAATATATAATAACTAGAAGTAAATGATTAACCGAAAGTTGCACTGTCCCCCTCAACGCTCCGCGTGCAGTCAAAATGTCTCATAACAGTTGAATGGTTTAAGTATCAGTCAGCATTCGGAAGTTTTTAAAATAATTTTATTTAAAACATGCATTTCAAATATACAGGGTTGCCCATTTTAATCGATCCACCAAAATATCTCCAAAAGTAAGCACTGTATCAAAAAATTGTTCAAACAAAAGTTGTTCAGGACAACGGGGGCCATCTTTGTGCAGTATTAGTTTTGACCTTGAACTCAATTTTCAAGGTTATTTGAAGGTCAACCTAACTTTTTTAAATGGACACCCCTATTTTTGATACCGGATTCGGAAAGAGCGGGAAATTTTACGTCCGAAATGATATTTTGTAATTTAATAGATTGACCTTCAGAAGGTCAAATATTAAAAAATCGTCCAGAAGTTGTTTTCTTTGAGCATCAGAGGATTTATAGGCGAATAAATGTTTGAGTGGACTTGGAAGTCAACGACCTTGACTATTTTGACTTTGTGGCAAACTTTCAAGGTCATTCGAAGGTCAATATAAATTTTTTGATGAATATCTTACTTTTAGCGTTACCCAAAAACAACGACGTGGACGTAGTAAGTTCTGTTTTCTTTGGGGTGCTTGTTTACCGTGAGTCCCCTTGCCTCTCACGATTGGGGTGCTTTATTACTGTCAGTCCCCTTGCCTCTGACTTCCACTTTATTGAAGCAAATGTTCAAAATTGCCTCCATCAACTTCAAGACACAAATTTACACGCCTTTGAAAATGTTGCACTGCCCTTAGCAAAGTATCCCTTGGGATTACTGCGCAAGCGCGACGAATACGGCCTATCATGTCTTCTCTGGTTGTTGGTCGTTGTTTAAAAACAGCATCTTTTAAGAAGCCCCATAAATAGAAATCCGGAGGTGACATGTCTGGTGAAC
>NW_017276126.1:13571-13930 GCF_001594065.2 Cyphomyrmex costatus
AAAATCAATTAAAAAATGTACTTTTGCATTTTTTTTTAATATATAATACTGACAAATATATAGTTTTATTAAAAAAAAAGAAAACAATGTAGAATGGCTCAAATAATAAATTAAATAATAGTAAAATGAGAAGGGTTACGAGCCAAAAATGAAACAGTTTATTTCCGACAAGAACGACGATGACAATATAATTAAATGTATAAATATACAGGGTGATCCGAAATTCGCGGATACGGAGTACAGTACATGATACTTTATGCTAAAACAAACAACTTTTTCCTTTAGCAAAATTGCGTCCGACAAATAGTTTTTGCATGAGAGCTTCTTGATATTAACGAATAAGCACTCGGATCCATGCA
>NW_017276126.1:18557-25966 GCF_001594065.2 Cyphomyrmex costatus
AAGATAAAAACAAACGACGTTTCGACACTTATTGTCATCGTCTTTTAAACTGTTTCGCTTTTGGGTTCATAGCCCTACTCATTTTACTATTATTTAATTTATTTTTTAATTTTTTTTAAACACAATTTTGTAATTCTAAAACCTGTAAAATATGCAGCAAATTGAAATATTTGTATGTCCTATGTATTACATAGAAGATAGAAGTGTAAAATAATTACTGAATCATAACGGCCGAATGTCTAAGGGCTTTCAAGTCTTATTGATAAGCACTATAAATAGCATGTATCCAATCGAACCGTATTCAATCGTGTGCAAAGTAACGACAAAAGTAACTGTAAATTTCGTTACCGTTACCCAAAAAATGTAACTCGTTACCGTTACAGTTACCAAAAAAAGAAAGTAACGCAGTTACCAGTAAATTTACCAAAAAAGTAACTTGTAACTGTAACTTCGTTACAAGTAACGAGTTACTTCCATTCCCTGCTCTCGACCTATATGTGACATAGGTGAACACAAGTTTATACATACATATATCTTATAAAGAATAAATGCAGTGTGTGTGTGTGTGTTACAGTGTTAACAAGTTGACTTTTATTTTAAATAACAATTCGTCTTTCCTGACATCAGTCCTGACAATCAGTTCCTTAGAATAAAAGAAAAGATCTTACATTATTGTTTAACATAAAACTAACAGAAAAATTGAGTGACTGTTCTGAGAAACCTGGATACTCATCAAGCGATTGGATAACCGGTTGCATAGATATCTTATGATTCTAAGAAATGAATATTTATGTATTAAAAACTTAGCATCCCTATTTTTCAGAAAAATGAACTCACCTCTGTGTCCATCAATTGTAAAGTAAAATCCGAATAAGTTTGTAAAAAATGTCACAGGTAATAAAATATTTAACATACAAAGATATGTGTAATGTCAAAATTATATAACAATAAAATGAACCGTCAAACTGTCTCGCAGAAAGTATAATGAAAAGATTATGGTGATGCAAAGTCAAATCTTGTTTATAATCGGTATATAAGATTTATGAAGGCCTTCTGTGTCTGTCTGTAGGTTAAGACTGTTATTTTGTTTTTTAATATTAAGCATTTCAGAGATAAGGTGTTTGTTATAATAAGGCTTTTCATCTAGAATTCGAACGTTGTTCCAATCAAAATCATGTCCTTGTTGTAAACGATGGTCAGTTATTACTGAATTTGAGCTAGTATTTCTACGGATATGATTTTTATGTTCAGCAATGCGTGTCTTCAATTGTCTGTCCCACGTAAGAAGCATTGCAATTATTACAATTTATCTTATAAACAACATTAGACTTAGAAGATGTGACTAAGGTATCTTTTTGTACTTTGATGTATTTGCTTAGTTTATTAGAACTAAAATAAGAGACCCTGGTATCACTTTTATTAAATTGTTTAAATTTTTCTGTTAAATTTGGAACAAAAAGAACAGTGAACCAAGATGGACAAGTTGTAGATGTTTCATCATTAATTGAATTACTATTATGTAGAGAATTTTTTTGAAAAATGTCTTTAATTCTGCTGTTAATGGTATAAAAAATAAATTGTAATGGATAATCATTTTTAATTAAAATATTTATAATGAAGGTTATGTTTTTTTCATGATAGGAAGCTTCAGATAATAATAACGCTCTATCTACTAAACTGTAAATTATGCCTTTTTTTCTGGGATAAAGGACGGCATAAAAAAAAGTTAATAAATCTACCTGAAAAGGAAGGCTTGTGAAACCAATCAAAAGTTAATTTATTATTTTTTATAATGATAGAAACATCTAGAAAGTTTAACGAATTGTCACCAATTTCCAAGGTAAATTGTAAATGTGGATGAAAAGCGTTAAATGCATTTAAAAAATCATCTATTTTAGAAACTGAAACTGATGCAATTAAATCGTCTACGTAACGATAATAAAAAAGGACATTATCTCTGAACAACATTAAGGATTTTCAAGTCTTTGCATTATCATTATTATCAGATCTGGGTATCGATCATGAAATTTTTTTCCTAGGATGAAAAGTGAAAAGTGAAAATTTTTATCATTGAAGTTAATGGAGAAAATTTTCACTTTTCACTTTTCATCCTAGGGAAAAAGTTTCATGATCGATACCGTGCAACAATGGGAGACAATGGAGAGCCCATAGGAGTTATCCAATCGCTTAACGAGTATCCAGGTTTCTCAGAACAGTTACTCAATTTTTCTGTTAGTTTTATGTTTTTTGTACATTTTTTATTAATTCTTAACTAAAAACCGTCTCTAGTCTGCGCTATAATGTGTTTCTTCGTATTTAAATTTTGTACATTTGATGATGGCCAAAACTCGTGGCCAAAACATGTAATGCGCTTTTTATTATAATAATAATATGGTTGTTTATTATTCAACACATTACATATTTTATTAATGTTTAATTTTTATGTTAATTTTTTATATACAATACTATAGTTAAGTCAATATATTTGTGTTAATACAATTTTCAATTTTACATGTTTGACTCTTATTAGCCTTTTACCTGTTTATTATATTTTTTCTCTCAATACTAAGAGTTCTTTATTTATATATTTAATATATATAATTTGAGTTGGTTTAAATGAACGAAATGCTGGAACAAACAGGGTTGGGAAAGTTACTTTTTAAATGTAACGCGTTACTGTTACCGTTATTTGCGGTAAAAAGTAACTCGTTACCGTTACTCGTTACCGATTCTAAAAAATAACGCGTTACCGTTACTTAAAAGTAACGATAAAAAATCGTTACTTTTCGTTACATTTTTTTGTAATTATGCAATAGACAAGGCCTATTCACCGATTTTGATGAAGTTATAGCGCATTTCTCTGGTAGAGCTAGTGCGCACTCAGTGCACATTAAAGTCGTTATACACTACTCTAATCTGATATTAAAGTAAGATATCTCAATTGATAAAATGTTTATTGTGTATTTTGTCAAATAACATAATAAAATGTATTAAAGATTTTATGGTTTTAATCATTTTTTTATTTTTATTAAACATATATTTCTATGTCGATTTGTGTACAAAGGCATTAAAGTACACTGAGTGCGCACTAGCTCTGCCAGTGAAATGCGCTATTAGACGCGTTTTTGCACGAAACGAAAGAATCTGGCAGAAAAAAGTGTCGCTCTGCCCTACGAGATATTAAGTGTTAAAGTTGACGACTATTCAGGTTAAGAAATCTGTCACAGTCACTGAATTATATAGTTCAGTGGTCACAGTCCTACAATAGCCATGTTTTCGACATGCATTTCAGTGAAATGCGTCTCGGTACTTTTTGGTCAAACAGGCATATCTATGAGTGTGTTCAGATTCCCAATAGGAATTTCCCACTCATGGGCCTTCTACAATAAGCCATAAGTCATAAATCGGAAGTAAGAAACTAAAAATTGACGACTGTGATTGGTCCATTTCTAGCTCATGACTTCATATTTGTGACTTACGGCTTATTGTAGAAGGCCCATCAAGTGCCACAGGGAATCCTAACGCGAATAATGTAAATAAGTCACTAGATGTGAACTGACCCTAGGAATTTTTCCAAAACAAGTTATGCCATTGGGCTATTTCACTACGATCCGAAATTTACTAACCTTATTGACCATGACGGCCGTGACCTATCAAAGTGTACTAAAGAAAATATAACGTCGTTACTTTTTCGTTACTAATAAAAAAAGGTAACGGCGTTACTAAAAAAAAGTAACGTCGTTACAAGTAACACGTTACTTCCCAACCCTGGGAACAAATTGTGCATTCTATTTTTGAGTAACTATTGTAAATACATCTTCAGATCGCACCAAATCGAATGTTCGCAGCGTTCGGCTCAGGAAAAGCTGAGAGGGCGACGATCCCGTGGCCATATGAGGTGTGATCCGATAATGGCGGAGAAACTTATTCAGGTTCTCTTGCAGAGTGCTTCGCGAGGTTCTCATAGCGCGAAGGGCGTTCACTGTCTCCACACTCTGCTCGGCTTGCCCGTTGGTGGAAGGGTGATATGGCGCCGTTAATTTATGGTACTTGACGCCACTCACTCGAAGGACTGAAAGTCGTCGTGAATTGTGTCCCATTGTCTGAGACCACAATTGAAGGAATATCGTAGGACGTGAATAGCTCATCGAGTATGGCGATTGTCGCTGACGCAGTCATCGAACTGGTCACCTTGACTTCCAACCATTTGCTGAATGCATCAGAGATGATCAGTAGCATCATTCCCGCCACGGGACCTGCGTAATCAATGTGGATGCGTTCCCAGGGACCTCTAGGGTAGCCCCAATGATGTTGGCGAAATTTTGGGGGAGCGTGTGCATGTCTAGTGCATTCTTCACACGCTTTCGCTGTACGTTCAATCTCTGCATCAATGTCTGGCCAGTAGACAAATGAGCGTGCCATGCTCTTTATCTTAACAATACCAAGATGTGCGGTGTGAAGATCTCTAAGTATTGCTTCTCGCAGTGACAATGGTATTACCACACGGTGCTCGAATATCAAGCAATCAGAAGCCAATTTGTAGGTTGACTCTGGGGATCGGTAACCGGTGCGTTCGAGACTCTGCGCTGCTTCCAATAACTTGACGATTTTCCCCAGTTCGGGATCTTTCCTGGTTTCCTGTGCAATTCGTTTTGCATCCATCGGCAATTGTTCAATTTGGTTCATGATAAAGCAATCGAATCTATCTCTTTCAACCTTTTTTTCCTTTTGTAACGAAGCAAATTGGATAGCATTTATGGTATCGTCGACGGTAATGGAACTCTTGAGCAATAATCGGCGTTTGTATTCTCTTTTATGGGTTTGAAAATCACGTTAAAATCAAAGTGTGCGAGGTAGTCCGCGTAGTTAGCCATCCTGCTGATACACAGAATCGGCAGAGACTTTTCTGGATGAAGAATTTGAGTTAATGGCTTATGATCCGTGATCAGAGTCCAGTGGTGCGCGTAGACGTAATGAAAAAATTTCTGTGCTGCCCAGACAATGGCGAGCGCCTCCTTATCGATTTGGGGGTATTTCTGTTCTGTCGCCGTCATCGTACGACTAGCGTATGCGATTTGTCGCTCTTGACTGTTGCTCAATCGGTGAGATAATACAGCCCCTAGACCTGTTTTACTGGTCGGTCATGATCGGCCAAGAGTAGAGGCAGCGATGGATCGTAAGGCATCAAGACTTGAGGAGATACTAATGTACTTTTCTTTATGTCCTTGAAAGCTTCCTCTGCAACAGGTGTCCATCACAAAGGCTCCTGAAGAAACATATTCCGAAGAGGTCGGGCTTTCGTTGCAAGGCTTGGGATGAATGCATTATAGTACATGGCTTTCCCAAGAAATAGAGATCTTCTCGGGTTGAAGATTTCGGCGCATCTCGAATAGCCTCAATGTGTTTATCAGCCTTGTGTACACCTTGCGCGTCGATCTTGTAGCCCAGAAACTCCACAGATGCCGCAAAGATACATTTTGCCCGGTTGAGCTGCAAACCATGTGAGCGCATTTTTTCCAGCGCTTCCTCCAAGACTACCATTAATTTTACAAAATTGTCTGCGAAAATCAGGACATCGTCAAAAAAATTCCGTACCTGGGGAGGCCTTAGAGAATGGATTCCATACGTCGTTGCCAAATGACTGGAATATTTGCAGCTTTATACATTGCGCTAGTCGGTCGGATCAAACCATGTGTGTGTGTATTAAGCGTGAGCGCGTAACTGAATTCCTCATCAACAGTTAGATGTGAGTAAGCATCTGTGATATCAAGGTGACAGAAAACCTTTGCGCCTCTCATCTCATTGAAGATCTGTTCCGCTTTCAGAATTGGATGCTCATCTATAATGATGCGTGGATTAAGCGTTGACTTGTAGTTTCCTGTGATGCGCAGTCTTCCGTTCTTCTTTGTTACTACATGTGTAGTGGACCCCCATTCTGAGTATTTCACCTTTTTATAGAAACCTGCCGTTAGCTTAGATTCAATCTCCCTCGCGTACGCATCACGAAGCGCAAACGGAATCTCTCTTTAGAAAATACTGGGGTGGTTCCCGGTTTCAAATGCAATTTGACAGACGGGCCTATGAGTTTCCCTGCTACATCGCCGAACGCGTCTTGAAAACGATCTAGGAGTTGCTTCAATTGGCTTTCCTGCTCCTGAATGAGGTGAGGTAGTGTAGCAGATTTTCTCCGGCGATGAGAAAAGTTTTGAAAAATCAAATTCATGGGTAAAATGTGAAATTCATTTTCGTCCCAGGAGTGAATCGAAATCGCCGTCGACTACGTAACAACACATGGACACAAAATGTTTATAATAGTAATGTTAAATCATTATTATTACGTATATATGCAACAAAAGAATATAGGGGAACATGGGGCAAAATGGACTGCCTATGGGAAAACTTATGAAACCAAATGATATTGCATAAAAAAAGTTATGGTAACGTATCAAAACCCTAATTCGGTTCCTAAACTAACATATTCAACTGATTCCTTAAATATAAATATATGTTTTATAATCCTAATTTTATTTTTACGAAAAAGTATTATTTTGAGAAATTTGAAAATCACGGGGCAAAGTGGGATGTGTTGTTTAATGACTTCTGGAAAGGTTTTAATGAAAATAGGGCATAATGGCATTAAGGAAAAGTACTTTTTTATTGTCAGAACAGAAATATAATACAAAATTATAATTTTTAATAAACTTTATTCAATGTAACACTATATGCACTTGCAATGGATATTTTGTTATTAATAACGACGAAATAGCCTGAATCATTGATTCTGTGGACCAATTTTGATGCTCCGTCCGGTAATTATGCACTATAGGGGAGCCAGCTCCGATGACCCTGAGCTTGATATATGTTGTTAAGATCATGATTCTGAGCAACTTTGCCTTAATAACTAGGTGGCGGACTCTTATAGTTTTTGAGATATTAAGCGTTATTTTTAACAGTAGTGAAACCTACTGGGTAAATGTTTCGCTTTATACAGTCAACCTCAAATGACTTCCGAGTGACCTTGACCTTGACCGTGACCCTCAAGAAGATCAAGGTCATTGACCATTCCCGTCGCTCGTCCTTCGTTAAAAAATTATTAACAATCATAGTTCTAAAATATACGTTTCATTTCTGCTATATACGTATGATATCAAATACTATTCTACACCTTTCCCTGTTCAGAAACGTTAAACTTTCCACGCGATGTTACTTTCACTCCCCCCCTCCTGCACAGGGGCACACGACTTCTACGATTGTACTGTTGCTATGATAGTACTGTCGGGGCAGATCTCTGTGACGGTGTGGGTGTGGGAGGTGGCCGAAGGCCGCCCCCTTGCACCCGCCCGTGTGTGTGTGTGTAAAATATCAAGTAATAGACTCATAATCGTTATATAACGAATGGAACACACACA
>NW_017276126.1:26266-34797 GCF_001594065.2 Cyphomyrmex costatus
AGTTACTTTACAAATAAAGTAGATGCTTCCTATTTTCTAGATATTTACCATGGAAATCGTGTGCCCGTGCACAGGGGGGAGGGGGATGATAGTTGCTTCGAGTAGAAGATTTAACACATTTACATAGGGAGAGGGGGTGCAGAATAGTACTTAATATCATACACGCATACACTTCGCAACATTCAGTACTTTACAAAGTAGGTGTTTCCCATTTTGGATTTTCTAGATCAGTGCTCGGAATTAGTTGCACATTTCGGGCCGATTTCTGAGGCGACGCCTACTGTCTCCCCACTACTACTCGAGCCTCGGCGGCCGAGCCGCCGACCGCTCACGTGACGCTGTGCCTCAGGAGTGTCGCGATACTTTCCAGTATGCTGGGAGTACACCTTCCGACAAATATCATTAAAATATTTTTTTTCTACGTGATTTTTATTTAAACAAATTTTTTTATTATTAGCATATTATGTATATATTCTATAATAATATAATTTTGACAATTATTACAGTATGATAATTACAATATTGATCAACAGTTTTCCACATCACCTCTGAGGTACTATTGTTGACGCGTTTTTTTTAAATGGTTTCCCCAGTAAGCCTATTCCATTAAAAAAAAATAACGAAAAACTGATTAAGTATATAGCTCGAGGAAAGTAATATTCTTTAATGTTAAATATTTATTTAAAAAACGAACGAGGATGAAACGGGAATAATTAATTTTCTTGAAATCTTAAATTTGACCTTCTGAGTCGTTTGCACGATTGTACTAGTAATGATACATCCACAAAGATTTTAGACGTAGTAGTTCGCATCATCGAGGATAACGATGCATCTTTTAAACATGAACGTTTTTCCGTTTTGAAAATGATGCATCGTTATCCCCGATGATGCAAAATACTACTTCTGAAATCTCTGTGGATGTATCATCACTAATACAATCGTGCAAACGACCCAGAAGGTCAAATTTAAAATTACAAGTAAATTAATTATTTCAGTTTCATCCTCGTTCGTTTTTTATAAATATTTAACATTAAAGAATATTGCTTTCCTCGAGCTATATACTTAATCAGCTTTTTCGTTATTTTTTTTTAGTGGAATAGGCCTACTGGGGAAACCACTTGAAAAAAACGTGTCAACAATAATACCTCAGAGGTGATGTGGAAAACTGTTGTTCAATATTGTAATTATCATACTGTAATAATTGTCAAAATTATATCATTATAGAATATATACATAATATGCTAATAATAAAAAAATTTGTTTAAATAAAAATCACGTAGAAAAAAAATATTTTAATGATATTTGTCGGAAGGTGTACTCCCAGCATACTGGAAAGTATCGCGACGCTCCTGAGACACAGCGTCACGTGAGCGGTCGGAGGTCGGCGGCTCGGTCGCCGCTGAGGCTCGAGTAGTAGTGGGGAGACAGTAGGCGTCGCCTCAGAAATCGGCCCGAAATGTACAACTAATTCCGAGCACTGTTCTAGATATATACCGGAAAGACATATTATTGTATTATACGAAATTAGACTTTTAGGTCTAAATATCTCAGAAACTATAAGAGACCGCCGCCTAGTTGTTAAGACAAAGTTGCTCAGAATCATGACCTTGACAACATATGTCAAGGTCAAGGTCATCGGAGCTGGGTCCCCTATAGTGCATAATTACCCTCCGTCCTCCTTTTATACGTGCGAACCATTTTCTAATGAAGAAATAGACATAAAGTTATGAAAAAGTTACCTCTGTGAAGATGAATCAAAACGGAAAGGCATCCCACTTTGCCCCGCCCACTTTGCCCCAAACGCAGATTAAATAAAATATTATACGAAAAATAACCCTCAACGCCAAATGAAATAAATAAAAAACGAAAAAAGAGGGTAAATGTAAGCCTACAAACCCATGCAATTCAAATTTCAATTACATTTAATTTATTGGTACTTACAGTCAATAGAAATATAGGTAATGTTAGAGTTTCTCACAAATGTAGGACACCTTGTATGAAACCTTTCCGAAGAATGCGCGGAAATTGGGAAACACTTCAAAATTTATACTAGGTAACTCATTTGTCAACAAACAATGTAAATAAACATATAGGAACTGCTCTTATAAAACGAAACGGCAAAATCTCACTTTGCCCCGTATCCCACTTTGCCCCATGTTCCCCTACACTTTATGTATGTTTACTTTGAACTGGCACCTTCAATAATATATGAATTATTTTTCATGGTAATATGTATAATAGTATTTTTTATATACATATTCATTTTCATTTCATTATCTTTCAATAATATAATATAAAAAACTGTTATAGTTTGATCTCTCACCTAGAACACTATATTTGATTCAAGATTTTGGAATGTAAGTTAACTAGTTTTCAATCATGTGTATCTTCATAAGTATACGTTTACAAATTATTATTCTAATTAATAATTAATATCGTGAAGGATTGTTCTGATAATCAATTTCGTAATAACATACCAAAAAAATTAATTACGTTTATTAGCATATTTGATTATATGTATGTATTATTTTGACATTGGAATAAATACATATTCACTTTCATTGCATTATCTTTCAATAATAAAATGTATTAAGTTAAAATATTTTACAGAACATCAATGTAGACATATGGAAAAATACCGTTCGGATACCATTCCCAAGAAAGATAAATCATAATAAATTTCTTAGTACTAAACATTAGAAAGAAGCATAAGTAATGTAAAAGAAAAATATTCATTCATTTTTATGTACGTTTATTATAAAGGTGATGGTATCCGAACGGTGCTTTTCCAGTATGTTTACATTTATGTTCTCTAAAATATTTTAACATGATACATTTTATTATTGAAAGATAATGCAATGAAAGTGAATATGTTTATTCCAATGTCAAAATATCACATATGTATAATCAATATGCTAATAAACGTGTTTTGGTATAATGTTATTACGAAATTGATTATTATCAGAACATTCCTTTCTCACGATATTAATTATTAATTAGAATAATAATTTGTTAACGTACACTTATGAAGATATACGTGATTGAAAACTGGTTAACTTACACTCCAAAATCTTGAACTAGGTGAGAAATCAAACTATACAGGGTGGCTGAGAATAACCGCATAATATTTCATGAGTGGGTAGAACAGACTATACTGAGTCGAAAAGTCCTGTACCATTTTGCGATTGCAGTAATAGTTAACGAGATATTAATTTATAAAAATATTTAAATTCGCCCGGCCCATTGTCAAATGCAAGCGCGCGGCTGGATAGGACCGCCCTGCAAAGCGCGCCGCGCGCGTTTGCGTTCGCCGTCGCTAGGCACGCGACTCATGTCTAGCGACGACTATTGCCGCTTGTTATAAACAACGCTTGTTATAAACAACGCCTAGCGACGGCGAACGCGCCCGGCGCGTTTCGCTGGGCGGTCCTATCCAGCCGCGCGCTTGCATTCGACGGTGGGCCGGGCGAATTTAAATATTTTTATAAATTAATATCTCGTTAACTATTACTGCAATCGTAAAATGATACAGGACTTTTCGACTCAGTATAGTATGTTCTACACACCCATGAAATATTATGCGGTTATTCTCAGCCACCCTGTATATATATATATAACACTTTTTTATATTTAAAAAATGAATCGCAAAAGATCAGTATTAATTTTAAAAGAATTCTTATACCAAATTGTCTATTTTAACGTAATACATTTTATTATTGAAAGATAATGAAATACCATGAAAAATATGACTCATATATTATTGAAGGTGCCAGTTCAAAGTAAACATACACCAACAGTTCCCAACTTTACGTCTGACTTGAATATCTCTTTATGCCAAGGTTTTTTACTATTTCATTATTTTCCAATAATAAAATGTGTTACGTTAAAGTAGACAATATGGTAAAACAATTTAATAAGAATTCTTTTGAAATTAATACTGATCTTTTATGATTCATTTTTGAAATATAAAAACCTGTTATTTTGATTTCTGACCTAGAACTCTATATTTGATTCAAGATTTTGGAGTACATAAGAATTCTTTTGAATTCCATACTGATCTTTTGTGATCCATTTTTGAATATAAAAAACTGTTATTTTGATCTCTCACCTAGAACACTATATTTGATTCAAGAGTTTGGAGCACATGTGTGTGAGTTAACCAATTTTAAATCACGTGTATCTTCCTAAGTATACATTTACAAATTATTATTGTAATTAATAATTAATATTGTTTAGAACGATTGTTCTGTTAATCAATTTCATAATAACATTATACCAAAACACTTATGGCGTTTATTAGCGTATTTGATATATCTTTTCAATTCTTGTCATTTCTTTTAAGGCATTTCCTTTCCATAAAAATCTGAAAATAAAATACAGTACAAAGAATCAATTCTTTTATAATTGACTTATACCAATCTGTTTGCATACCTTTACAAGAATATCCTGATAAATAATGAATCTTGTAAAGATAAATATTCTATTCTATATAATAATAACGTCACTTACGTGTTCCTCTGTGCCATCGATGTGACAAATTTTCTAACCTTTTTCTAACCTGAGTAGTCATCGAATTAACAGTTAACATTAAACAAGGAATGGAAAGTTATTTTTTAAAAGTAACTAGTTACAGTTACTCGTTACGGAGTAAAAAATGTAACTAGTTACAGTTACAGTTATCGCTTTTTAAAAGTAACTCGTTACAGTTACCGTTACTTGAAAAATAAATTTTCGTTACTTTTCCGTTACTTTTTTAAAATCAATTTAAAAATGTACTTTTGCATTTTTTTTTTATTTGTAATACTGACAAATATATAATTTTATTTAAAAAAAAAAAAACAATGTAGAATGGCTCAAATAATAAATTAAATAAAAGTAAAATGAGAAGGGTTACGAGCCAAAAATGAAACAGTTTATTTCCGATAAGAACGACGATGACAATGTAATTAAATGTATAAATATATATTAGAACAATAACATGGATAAAACAAGATAAAAACAAACGACATTTCGACACTTATTGTCATCGTCTTTTAAACTGTTTCGCTTTTGGGTTCGTAGCCCTTCTCATTTTACTATTATTTAATTTATCTTTTAATTTTTTTTAAACACAATTTTGTAATTCTAAAATCTGTAAAATATGCAGCAAACTGAAATATTTGTATGTCCTATGTATTACATAGAAGATAGAAGTGTAAAATAATTACTGAATCATGACAGCCGAATGTCTAAGGGCTTTCAAGTCTTATTGATAAGCGCTATAAATAGCATGTATCCAATCAAACCGTGTTCAATCGTGTGCAAAGTAACGACGAAAGTAACTGTAAATTTCGTTACCGTTACCCAAAAAATGTAACTCGTTACCGTTACAGTTACCAAAAAAAGAAAGTAACGCAGTTACCAGTAAATTTACCAAAAAAGTAACTTGTAACTGTAACTTCGTTACAAGTAACGAGTTACTTCCATTCCCTGACATTAAACTAGTGCCACATTTGCCTCTTGCAATCTGAAGACATTAAATCATATCGCTTGTCAGAATGAGACGGTGAACACCTGGACACCCACTTCCTCGATGACAAACACCTAGACACCCACTTTCTCGAAGGCGAACACCTACATAGACACTCACTTCTTCGACGGTGCAGTTCCTCAATCAAAGACTATGTAATGATGCCCCCCTAAAAATGCATCGTTCCTAAGTGGTGCCAACGGGAGTAAGGGCAAGAGGCCTGTTCATATATTAAAATTAATTCGCAGGTACAGCAGCCGCCTTTAAAACCACCAGTCTCGCCGGAAAATGCCGACCGTCGTCGGGGACCGCTGATCGGAAATCTTCTCCCACGAGAAGCCGATCGGCGGAAAATACCGCGACCGACCGAAGTATTACGAGCGAGACTGGCGGTCTAGTATAAAATATCGCGAAGTCGAGCTGCGCGTGGCACTTTTCGCTCCGCCGTTCTCATCCTGACACATCCGCTCACCAGATTCTAGATCACGCTCCGACACCGATCCAAAGACTCGCTCGTCCGACGAACCTGAGGGGTAGGGTGTACCTTGCCTCTGCCGGGCGTTCCCGGCCGCCGAACGAGCCGTCCAGGATACGACTTCCGAGCGCACAAACTTCCTTGGGACGTGTTGACCCGATGAACCTGAGGGGTAGGGCGTACCCTGCCTCTGCCGGGCGTTCCCGGCCGCCGGACAACCGTTGCCAATATTAATCCCATCCTCCGCATCTTCTTTTCCGCATCCTGAAATTCCCGTCCTTGTACTTGGCATTCGAAAAGGGGTAGGGCACTCCCTGCCTCTGTCGGGCGTTCCCGGCCGTCAAGTACCAGCTCCGCTTTCCTTCCGATTAATATTTTCGTTTTACGCGTCGCGCCGCAAAACCACACTTGCTGACATATACCCGCGTTCCGCCGCGTTGCAAATCGCCGTAATAACTCGCGACCGTTTGTACGTATCCCGCGCGATTAGAATTAAGTCTCGTTGCATTGTCCGCGTCCGTATTGCGATTGTATACAATATTTCTGTTATACGCGTTCGCCTACTTTTTTCTTCGTATCGCCGTGATTCGCGTCCGTTTCTCTGTATACTTTTCTATTATATTTTTAAATGTTATATCCTCTTTTGGTATTATATTATCTTCGTAATCTTTGATGTAATAAACTGTGTTCGTCGTCAAACTATTAGTTTCATATTATTTCTTTTTGCGATTTCCGAACTATCCCATATTTTCGCAACATCGCTCCGACGCGAATACTTCTCCCGCCGAACCTTTTTTATACGCATTCCCGACGAGCTAGTCCGAGTATAAAAATCAAGTAGTTACAATGGCGCCCGAACAGGGACCAGAAAAGAAAGGAGATTCGCAAACCGCGCCGAAGGGATGGCTTTACAAGCTGAGCAAGGACGAATTAATTCAGGAACTTGTAATACACGGGTTAAGTACCGAGGGGACGCTAGACGACCTACGACATGTATTAAGCGCGTATATAGATACACACCCGGAAGAATTCCAGGTGCAAGCCCCCTCGGCACTCCCCCGCCAAAGCTCCGTCACATCCGAAACCGTGCCGACGCGAGCAATCCGTTCACCGCTCTATCCGCTACCGCCGGTCCGTCTTACCCCGAGAATCACCCCGGAAAGGTGATCAACCAGATGCGAAAATGAGGGCTGCAATTCGACGGGAAGGATCCGTGGTCGTTCCTAGAACGTGTGTGGAGGAGCTTAAGGAAGACAAACGAGCTCACGGACGAACAGTTTTTTAAAGGGCTTCCAGTTTTATTGAAAGGGGACGCGCAGACGTGAGGACGCGGGAACCGGAGACGATGGTCCAGCTGGAACGACTTCGTCGATGATTTCAAGGCCGTGTTCCTACCACACACCGACGATTTCACACGCCTAGAGGTAGTCCACGCCCGTAAACAAAAACCGGGGGAAATTTTTTTTAAATACTCTACCGCCTTGATCGCGCTAATGAACCGGGCCGGAATCACCGACGAGTCGCGACAGCTGGAGTACCTGTACCGGATATGCATCATTCGTATCAATGGCGCATCCGCTGAAATGATGTACGCACGATACGCGAGCTCAGTCGCGAAGCTGCGATTTGTGAAAAATTATCGCGCTGGAGAACGCCGAAAAACAGACTAAAGCCGCGCCCCGCGAAATTCCCGCCGCCGCGGCAGTCTATAGCCGGGACGAGTGCTGCTGGCGCTGCAAGCAGCGGGGGCACACCCGATTCGATTGCCGCCGGCCCTCGAGAAAATTCTGCTCGCAGTGCGGCAAGGACGGCGTCTATACAAAGGACTGCCACCCGCCGGCGGGAAACGGACCGCGGGCTGGAGAAGCCCCGGCCGCTCTCCAGTCCTCCGCGTAAAATACACCGCGCGGCCGCACATCACCGTTCAAGTCCGCGACATATTCCTGGAGGCCCTCCTCGACACCGGCTCGACACTGTCGTTCATCAACAACGAAACGCTACTCCGCGTAAGCGAAATGCAGCTCCCATTAGAAACGACGAAGGGGGAGGTACAGCTAGCCGATGGACAAACGATTACCTTGCCCGGCCGTGTCCGACTGCCCGTCGTGATTCAGAACCGCCTTATTTGGCACACGTTTTACGTCATGCCGATCCTGAATTGTAACTACCTGATTTTAGCTCGTTGGGAATACGTATAAAAAAGAGGAGTATTCGCGTCGGATCAGTGTTGCGTGAATATGGGATAGTTCGGAAATCGCAAAAAGAAATAATGTGAAAGTAATTGTTTGACGTCGAACACAGTTTATTACATCAAAGAAAAACGAAGATAATATAGGGTAAACCCGGTATATACGCCGCACCTATCGAAAACTTAATTTATCAATTATTATTTACTATGTTTAAAGCAAATTAATCATATAAATAAAAACTTTGTATCATCTACTACTGTAAAAAAAATATTAGAAATCCAAAATAATTTCTTTTCCATATTAAAAAGTAACTTTTCCAAACCCCTGCATTTTTGCCATTTATCCCATAGGGGGGGGG
>NW_017276126.1:38273-39704 GCF_001594065.2 Cyphomyrmex costatus
GTATTTCAATGGCTCAAGGTCTATTCTTTTCTATACTGAAAAGTAAACATTTTCAGCAAGTTTCAACTTCCTAGCCGAATAATTAAGCCCGTTACACCGGAAAAGGTGATTTTTTAATTTTTATTTTTTTACTTCGTAACTGTAAGAGCAATCTCTACACAAAAATTCAAGTGTGTAAACGATATCAGAGTACATATATAACAATTTTTTCGGCGTAATTTACCGTACGGGAGATTTTAAAAAAATTAATGAAGAATTAAAAAAATTTTTTCTCGCGTTCAAAAAATGACGCCCTCTGAAAAAAATTTCAGAAGATGTATTTTCGTTCAAAGTATATTGTCAATTTTTTTCAGATTTTTAAAAAAATTGGGCCATTGTTAAAAAAAATAAAAACTGCATTTTTCACCATTTTTTTAACTTTATAAGCGCAAGTGACCTATATTTGCATGATATTTAACGCGCAATTAGTTATATTTCTTCGCACAATAGAGAGACATATTTATTTTTCAATCCTACATTCATTATATAAGATAATTTGCGGTATTTCTTAATTTTTTACCGGCATTTTTGTATATTTGTTTGAAATAATATCATTATAATGCTAAAGATTGTAAATTGCTGTGGAAACGCGTAAAAACCCGACATTCAAAAACCCGATACTTTAAAAACCCGACATTAAAAAACTCGACACTTCAAAAACTAGACTTTAAAAAACCTGACACTTCAATTTTTTCATAACAACTCACAACAATTTAATTTTTGGGTGCCGCGGTTTTGAAAGTCGAGTTTTTGAAGTGTCAGGTTTTTACGTGTTTCCATGGCTGTTATCGTGTATGATGTCGTATTGCCATGAATTTTTCAAAATATATGCCTTGCCAATACGTATAACTTAGAATCTCTTAAGATTTTCTTCTGAAATTACTGAGAATATAAATATGTCTCTCTATTGTGCGAAGAAATATAACTAATTGCGCGTTAAATATCATGCAAATTTAGGTCACTTGCGCTTATAAAGTTAAAAAAATGGTGAAAAATGCAGTTTTTATTTTTTTTGACAATGGCCCAATTTTTTTAAAAATCTGAAAAAAATTGACAATATACTTTGAACGAAAATACATCTTCTGAAATTTTTTTCAGAGGGCGTCATTTTTTGAACGCGAGAAAAAATTTTTTTAATTCTTCATTAATTTTTTTAAAATCTCCCGTACGGTAAATTACGCCGAAAAAATTGTTATATATGTACTCTGATATCGTTTACACACTTGAATTTTTGTGTAGAGATTGCTCTTACAGTTACAAAGTAAAAAAATAAAAATTAAAAAATCACCTTTTCCGGTGTAACGGGCTTAATTATTCGGCTAGGAAGTTGAAACTTGCTGAAAATGTTTACTTTTCAGTATAGAAAAGAATAGACCTTGAGCCATTGAAATA
>NW_017276126.1:40149-70296 GCF_001594065.2 Cyphomyrmex costatus
CCAGCTGGAACGACTTCGTCGATGATTTCAAGGCCGTGTTCCTACCACACACCGACGATTTCACACGCCTAGAGGTAGTCCACGCCCGTAAACAAAAACCGGGGGAAATTTTTTTTAAATACTCTACCGCCTTGATCGCGCTAATGAACCGGGCCGGAATCACCGACGAGTCGCGACAGCTGGAGTACCTGTACCGGATATGCATCATTCGTATCAATGGCGCATCCGCTGAAATGATGTACGCACGATACGCGAGCTCAGTCGCGAAGCTGCGATTTGTGAAAAATTATCGCGCTGGAGAACGCCGAAAAACAGACTAAAGCCGCGCCCCGCGAAATTCCCGCCGCCGCGGCAGTCTATAGCCGGGACGAGTGCTGCTGGCGCTGCAAGCAGCGGGGGCACACCCGATTCGATTGCCGCCGGCCCTCGAGAAAATTCTGCTCGCAGTGCGGCAAGGACGGCGTCTATACAAAGGACTGCCACCCGCCGGCGGGAAACGGACCGCGGGCTGGAGAAGCCCCGGCCGCTCTCCAGTCCTCCGCGTAAAATACACCGCGCGGCCGCACATCACCGTTCAAGTCCGCGACATATTCCTGGAGGCCCTCCTCGACACCGGCTCGACACTGTCGTTCATCAACAACGAAACGCTACTCCGCGTAAGCGAAATGCAGCTCCCATTAGAAACGACGAAGGGGGAGGTACAGCTAGCCGATGGACAAACGATTACCTTGCCCGGCCGTGTCCGACTGCCCGTCGTGATTCAGAACCGCCTTATTTGGCACACGTTTTACGTCATGCCGATCCTGAATTGTAACTACCTGATTTTAGCTCGTTGGGAATACGTATAAAAAAGAGGAGTATTCGCGTCGGATCAGTGTTGCGTGAATATGGGATAGTTCGGAAATCGCAAAAAGAAATAATGTGAAAGTAATTGTTTGACGTCGAACACAGTTTATTACATCAAAGAAAAACGAAGATAATATAGGGTAAACCCGGTATATACGCCGCACCTATCGAAAACTTAATTTATCAATTATTATTTACTATGTTTAAAGCAAATTAATCATATAAATAAAAACTTTGTATCATCTACTACTGTAAAAAAAATATTAGAAATCCAAAATAATTTCTTTTCCATATTAAAAAGTAACTTTTCCAAACCCCTGCATTTTTGCCATTTATCCCATAGGGGGGGGGATAATATGGCCACTCGTATATAATTCATAAGAAAATCACAAATAATCTATAAATAAGATGTAAAATGACGACGTAACTTGCATTGTTTATTAATATATGACAATTTTTAGTGTTCAGAATAAAAATTGGAATACAAATAGGACTTAATACAATTTTTTTAAATAGCTTCAAATCTTTGAAATTATTCTTTAAACGTTTAAGATTTATCAACATTTATGCATTAATGCAATGTATAATTGTTAGAATTAACAAAAACTTCTTAAATAGAGCGTCTGTGCTGCGGCACAGCATCCCGCTCGCTAAAAATGCCGTATATCCCAAATAGATGGGATATATATGACAACTAATTAAACAAACAATACAGGAGCAAAGCACTTGTATTTTGCTATACAACATGCTTTACTATTTCTCTACACATATGTATTGCAAAATAACCACTAAGTCTTTTACACGCTCTATAATAATCATTTTATGTAGATTATAAATTATGATGGCACTACTTATTACAGTAAAAAATCGATTTAACTCGCAATAATTTCATTAATATTAACAGTAAAGAACTGAAATCATAACATAATACTAATATACCATAGAGGCATGTAACAAAGTAATTGACGGAAACTTATCCCCACTCCTTCTATTTTTTTTGACTTCTGCGGCGTATTTTCTGACGCGGCGTATATACCGGGTTTACCCTAATATCAAAAGAAAATATAACATATAAAAATATAATAGAAAAATATACAGAGAAACGGACGCGAATCACGGCGATACGAACGAAGAAATAGGCAAACGCGGATAACAGAAATATATACAATTGCAATACAGACGCGGACAATGCAACGAGACTTAATTCTAATCGCGCGGGATATTTACAAACGGTCGCGAGTTATTACGGCGATTTGCAACGTGGCGGAACGCGGGTATACGCTAGCAAGTGTGGTTTCGCGGCGCGACGCGTAAAACGAAAATATTAATCGGAAGGAAAGCGGAGCTGGACTTAACGGCCGGGAACGCCCGACAGAGGCAGGGAGCGCCCTACCCCTTTTCGAATGCCAAGTACCAGGACGGGAATTTCAGGATGCGGAAAAGAAGGTTCGGAGGATGGGATTAATATTGGCAACGGTTGTCCGGCGGCCGGGAACGCTCGGCAGAGGCAGGGTACGCCCTACCCCTCAGGTTCGTCGGATCAACACGTCCCAAGGAAGTTTGCGCGCTCGGAAGTCGTATCCTGGACGGCTCGTTCGGCGGCCGGGAACGCCCGGCAGAGGCAGGGTACACCCTACCCCTCAGGTTCGTCGGACGAGCAAGTCTTCGGATCGGTGTCGGAGCGTGATCTAGGATCTGGTGAGCGGATGTGTCAGGATGAGAACGGCGGAGTGAAAAGTGCCATGTGCGGCTCGATTTCGCGATATTTTATACTAGACCGCCAGTCTCGCTCGTAATACTTCGGTCGGTCGCGGTATTTTCCGCCAATCGGCTTCTCGTGGGAGAAGATTTCCTATCGACGGTCCCCGACGACGGTCGGCATTTTCCGGCGAGACTGGCGGTTTTAACGGCGGCTGCTGTACCTGCGAATTAATTTTAATATATGAACTGGTGCCTTGCCCGTACTCCCGTTGATACCACGTAGGAACGATGCATTTTTAGGGGGGCATCGTTACATCTATCTCCCCACATAGACAAAAAGATATCTTTTATATATTATTGACCATTTTGTCTATTCGAATTCGTATTTTAAACAGCAAAAATTTTTTTTTGGATTTAATTGGATTCAATTTGATGCAACTGGATTGAAAAACTGCGTTTTCTGTTCAAAATTTTGAATTGTACAGTATTCACTACTATAGTCACAAACTGAAGAACTGATATTATTTTTAGATTGAAAGGTATACAGATATGCTCCATGCAATTCCTATAAATGAATATAATCTCAATTATGATATATTTATGTATAGTAAACGCTCCATATATTTGCATATTCCTTATTCGCGGGTCTAAGATATTCTATTTATCGTAATAATTAAGATAAAAAGAATAACGTTTTTTGAGAAGTAATTCTTATTTTAAAATAAAACGAATTAAGAAAGTTGCATGAAAAATAAAAAAAATATGTTCATATATATATATATATATATATATGAACTTTCTTGAACATGCAACTTTCTTAATTATATATATATATGTATATATATAATATAAATTATAAAATGATTATTTTTTATTTTTTATGACAAATTTCACTCTTTCTACATTCATTTTAGTTTTCAAAATCGCGATTCCGTATTCGTGACAGTTTAATAAAATGTAAGTCTTATGACTATGGAGCATTTACTGTATATCACAAAATGCAAATGCGAAATAGAAGGGAGAAATAGAAGGGTATAAAACCGAAATATTGAAAAAAATATTTGAAGTTATACTTTTCTGTTTTGCACAAGTAATATATTTCAAATATATTTCAAATTTCACATATAAAGATTACATAATACATATAAAACAATATAAAATTACAAATACTGTTTTTTATCATAATAAAATTAATATTATTATTAATTGTTTTAATGTGCGCAATTAAAACTTTTCTATCTGATATAGAAATATTTTTCACATATAACATAAAGATTACAAATACTGTTTTTTTATCATAAAAAACTTAGTATTATTATTAATTGTTTTAATGTGCGCAATTAAAATTTTCTATCTATGGATACTCCGAGATGTGACAAAATGTTATTTTTGAGATATTAATGAATGAGCACATTATTAAATTAAATTTAAATATTTGACATTGTAACATTATACCAATTGAATCTGTAAAAAATAAATTATAATGGTTAAATATATTAAAATTAATATAATACTTTTACGTAATTTAAAAGAATATTCGCTTACCAAATTTCACCAAAATGATTGGTTAACTTTTAAGATAAGTTGATGCTCTATAGAATCATCATTGAAACGACCTCTTAGTGGACCTTTAGTGCGGTAGGTACCGTTAATACGGTACCTGCCGCACTAAAGAGTCTTTCTACTGACGCACTACTTGGGAGTGCAGTATTGTATTTTATAAAAAGATTTTTTATTCTTGGATAAGAATGTAACATCTCAATATTTGAATGTTTTGATTTCAAAAATTGTTGTAATTCTTCTTGATTTGTATCATTCGTAGCTTGCCGTTGAAACTCGAAAAAATCGTCCTCAGCGCTTATATTACTATTTGGCGAACTGTTTTTTGATTGGATTCCTAGTAAATCTTCTAAACAGTTTTCAGCAAACTTCTTTTTTCTCCGGATAGACAATTTAATTTAAATTTTGGATGTAAGCAACTCGCAATAAGAAAGTCTTTAAATTCAAATATTAACAAGAATCTATAATTAAATTAAACGGTGTTTTTTATAATTTACAAATACGGTTTCACATTTGAAATCAACAAAAACATTCTATTCATAATTATATTAGATTAAATTACCTTTCACTAAACCCAATAGGATTGCTTTAACCAACGAATTGCAATTTGTATGCTTATCAATTAAATTTTCTAGTTTATGTCGTAAAGTGTTCAAAACTGGTAATAAATACCCCATGTACATTCCTATATCGCTTTGCAGGATATCTAATGCACGAGCCAAAGGCTCCATTATCTAATCCAAATAAAAACATCTTAAGTACCCATATTACTCATAGATCATTTTATTTAAATACTCATTCTATTCTATATTATAAAATACATATAATTTACCTGACAATACTCTTCTAAAAATTTAATGTCGCTAGTCGTTAATCTCGGCAAATTGCAAAAATCTAAACATTGATTTATTTCTTCAGATTTAGTTTTCAAAAGTGATACTAATTGATATACAGAGTCAAAGGTAGAATTCCACCTATCAAGTAAAAAAAATACTTAAAAAATTGTTATTACTATAAGAAAGATTGAACAGATGTACAAATAAATTTCCAATTTCATATTTTAATAAAATAAGTTAATAAAGAAATTAATTATAAAATTGTTAATCAATGAAGTCAGTAACAAGAAATGTTATTCGATATCTATAAAAATGTTATTAAAAAAGAATTTTTTTTAAAGGCTCTAGCAGGCTAAGATGGTCCAAAATGCCCCAGAAGGTATTTCAATGGCTCAAGGTCTATTCTTTTCTATACTGAAAAGTAAACATTTTCAGCAAGTTTCAACTTCCTAGCCGAATAATTAAGCCCGTTACACCGGAAAAGGTGATTTTTTAATTTTTATTTTTTTACTTCGTAACTGTAAGAGCAATCTCTACACAAAAATTCAAGTGTGTAAACGATATCAGAGTACATATATAACAATTTTTTCGGCGTAATTTACCGTACGGGAGATTTTAAAAAAATTAATGAAGAATTAAAAAAATTTTTTCTCGCGTTCAAAAAATGACGCCCTCTGAAAAAAATTTCAGAAGATGTATTTTCGTTCAAAGTATATTGTCAATTTTTTTCAGATTTTTAAAAAAATTGGGCCATTGTTAAAAAAAATAAAAACTGCATTTTTCACCATTTTTTTAACTTTATAAGCGCAAGTGACCTATATTTGCATGATATTTAACGCGCAATTAGTTATATTTCTTCGCACAATAGAGAGACATATTTATTTTTCAATCCTACATTCATTATATAAGATAATTTGCGGTATTTCTTAATTTTTTACCGGCATTTTTGTATATTTGTTTGAAATAATATCATTATAATGCTAAAGATTGTAAATTGCTGTGGAAACGCGTAAAAACCCGACATTCAAAAACCCGATACTTTAAAAACCCGACATTAAAAAACTCGACACTTCAAAAACTAGACTTTAAAAAACCTGACACTTCAATTTTTTCATAACAACTCACAACAATTTAATTTTTGGGTGCCGCGGTTTTGAAAGTCGAGTTTTTGAAGTGTCAGGTTTTTACGTGTTTCCATGGCTGTTATCGTGTATGATGTCGTATTGCCATGAATTTTTCAAAATATATGCCTTGCCAATACGTATAACTTAGAATCTCTTAAGATTTTCTTCTGAAATTACTGAGAATATAAATATGTCTCTCTATTGTGCGAAGAAATATAACTAATTGCGCGTTAAATATCATGCAAATTTAGGTCACTTGCGCTTATAAAGTTAAAAAAATGGTGAAAAATGCAGTTTTTATTTTTTTTGACAATGGCCCAATTTTTTTAAAAATCTGAAAAAAATTGACAATATACTTTGAACGAAAATACATCTTCTGAAATTTTTTTCAGAGGGCGTCATTTTTTGAACGCGAGAAAAAATTTTTTTAATTCTTCATTAATTTTTTTAAAATCTCCCGTACGGTAAATTACGCCGAAAAAATTGTTATATATGTACTCTGATATCGTTTACACACTTGAATTTTTGTGTAGAGATTGCTCTTACAGTTACAAAGTAAAAAAATAAAAATTAAAAAATCACCTTTTCCGGTGTAACGGGCTTAATTATTCGGCTAGGAAGTTGAAACTTGCTGAAAATGTTTACTTTTCAGTATAGAAAAGAATAGACCTTGAGCCATTGAAATATCTTCTGGGGCATTTTGGACCATCTTAGCCTGCTAGAGCCTTTAAAAAAAATTCTTTTTTCCCTGTACATATATTTTTCGTATTCATGGTAGAAATAAATACAAAAATATAATTTTTTACCTTGTAATAACAGGAGTTTTTAAGTACACACCACATGTATCTTTGATCTTATCAGCCACTTGTGTTGATTGATTTTGTTTATCCCATAACTTCGTTAATTAAGCAAATACTTTTCTATATATTCTTTTGTATTGTAGGTCATCATCTAAAGCTTTTTCAGTATCCTTTACTGCAATAAGATTTAACGTATGGCTTGCGCATCTGTAATGCGGTGGAAGAGTAATAAGATCCTCTACTTCTGTATTTTCTGAATCATTCGCATCCAGTAATTCATTTATCTCGTGAAATTCTAATTCATCATCACTTTCGGGTTTTTCAAAAGTTCTAAAAATGTGTAAGATAATGTATTAAAAATATGTAAAGCAAAAAATATTTTGACTCATAATATAAAATATATATAGTGTTATGAAGCATACCGAAATGCCTTAACGAAATTTGTACCGTTATCAGTTGTCACGTAGCATACTTTGTTTTGAATGTGATATTCAAAAAATACAGAAGTAATAGCTTTTGCTAAAACATCGTATGTGTGCCTTCCTTTTATTCTTCGACATGCTAATGCAGCTGTTTCTCTTTGTAAGGTTTGCGAATTAATCCAATGAGCTGTAATTCCCAGATAACTTCAACGAGAATTTAAATTTTGGATAATTAAAGAAATATTAAAAAGGTACATCCGTAAAAAATTAAAATATTAAAAAACTGTGTCAACCTTTTCGCTTTACTCCATAAATCTATTGTAGTTGATATAAATTCAGTTTGAACTAATTTATCTATTAAAGTGTTTTTCATTTTTAGATATGTTTCATCGACTTCTCTTTTCAATGTTCTTCTACTCATTACTTCAATATGTGAAGGCATTCCCATTTTGATCAAATTAATAAATGACGAAGATTCGACAATAGAAAAGGGCAAACCGTTTTGAACAACAAACCGTAATATAGCGGCATTCAACGCCTTTTGAGAAATATTTTTGGTGTTATTTTTGGAGTTATAAATTTCTAATGTTGGTTGGTTTTGTATAGAGTTGTCAGAGTGATCTATTTTTCGTTTCTTATTTGCATATTCCCATTTTATATTTTCAATTTTTTTCAAATAAGATAGATGTTTTGCCTAGTTGAACGTTTAATGTATAAATTATAAAATAATATTAGAAAATGTAAAAAAGTCATTTCAAAATGTTGAGTACACAAATAATAAAATTCATATTAGATATAAAAGCATAATGAAATTGTGTTTTCCACAAATTATGTAAGTTTAAAATAGACTATAATAGGCTAATATTTCAATAACCATTGAATAAAAATAAATGAATTGTACGACGATTTTCTTGTTCAAAGATGCTATAGAAAACAAATTTTAAAACATTTAGAATCAAGGATTGTAGGAAAGCTAATTTATATGATTATTAAAAACGCAAAAGAATCTCAGTAGGATAATAATGATAAAACTTTAAATTTAAACCAATAAAAAAAATTAATTAGTATTGGAAAAAAGAATGTTATGACGAAAAAAGGCGATTAAATAGAACTACTAAATATATAAATTTTAATTATTTTATTAAAATTATTTAAAATGTGCTCGAGCATTTAACACATTTAACTATAAACCAAATACGGCTTTACTTAGTTTATTTCAATATCCCCATAAATAGAAAGAGAGAGAATTACAAAAAAATAAAATAAATTAGGTGGGTTTTATTCGACTCAGGTATCTTATAGTTTTGAAATATATCTATAAATGGCTAAAACATACCTTTACATGTTTTTTCAAATTTGATGAAGAAGGTTTATTTGAGTAAATCATTTTTCTGCCTGGACAAACTTTACATAAAAAGGCATAATTGTCACCCTTTTTAAATTTTAATTCTAATTCGAAAACTTTAGAATACTCTGGCCATGGAATTTTATTCATTTCATTATTATCCATTACATCATTTACATCATCTGTTTCAACATCCGTGACATCATTAACATCCATTTTATTATTAGATGATGTATCCTTTTCCGTAATTATTAATTCTGATTCAGATGTCATTTTTATTTGCGGTTTACTACTTCTGCAAAGAAAGTTACTACTTTTTTAGTTATTCAGAAATATTTTGCAAACAATTTAATAAAACTGGGCTAATAAGAGTATATTCGCTGTTAGTGTTGCAAACATATAAAAAGTATATTGTAGTACATAAAATAACGATAAAATTAATACAATACTATACGTTTCGATGGTGCCTTGCCCGTACTCCCGTTGATACCACGTAGGAACGATGCATTTTTAGGGGGGCATCGTTACATCTATCTCCCCACATAGACAAAAAGATATCTTTTATATATTATTGACCATTTTGTCTATTCGAATTCGTATTTTAAACAGCAAAAATTTTTTTTTGGATTTAATTGGATTCAATTTGATGCAACTGGATTGAAAAACTGCGTTTTCTGTTCAAAATTTTGAATTGTACAGTATTCACTACTATAGTCACAAACTGAAGAACTGATATTATTTTTAGATTGAAAGGTATACAGATATGCTCCATGCAATTCCTATAAATGAATATAATCTCAATTATGATATATTTATGTATAGTAAACGCTCCATATATTTGCATATTCCTTATTCGCGGGTCTAAGATATTCTATTTATCGTAATAATTAAGATAAAAAGAATAACGTTTTTTGAGAAGTAATTCTTATTTTAAAATAAAACGAATTAAGAAAGTTGCATGAAAAATAAAAAAAATATGTTCATATATATATATATATATATATATGAACTTTCTTGAACATGCAACTTTCTTAATTATATATATATATGTATATATATAATATAAATTATAAAATGATTATTTTTTATTTTTTATGACAAATTTCACTCTTTCTACATTCATTTTAGTTTTCAAAATCGCGATTCCGTATTCGTGACAGTTTAATAAAATGTAAGTCTTATGACTATGGAGCATTTACTGTATATCACAAAATGCAAATGCGAAATAGAAGGGAGAAATAGAAGGGTATAAAACCGAAATATTGAAAAAAATATTTGAAGTTATACTTTTCTGTTTTGCACAAGTAATATATTTCAAATATATTTCAAATTTCACATATAAAGATTACATAATACATATAAAACAATATAAAATTACAAATACTGTTTTTTATCATAATAAAATTAATATTATTATTAATTGTTTTAATGTGCGCAATTAAAACTTTTCTATCTGATATAGAAATATTTTTCACATATAACATAAAGATTACAAATACTGTTTTTTTATCATAAAAAACTTAGTATTATTATTAATTGTTTTAATGTGCGCAATTAAAATTTTCTATCTATGGATACTCCGAGATGTGACAAAATGTTATTTTTGAGATATTAATGAATGAGCACATTATTAAATTAAATTTAAATATTTGACATTGTAACATTATACCAATTGAATCTGTAAAAAATAAATTATAATGGTTAAATATATTAAAATTAATATAATACTTTTACGTAATTTAAAAGAATATTCGCTTACCAAATTTCACCAAAATGATTGGTTAACTTTTAAGATAAGTTGATGCTCTATAGAATCATCATTGAAACGACCTCTTAGTGGACCTTTAGTGCGGTAGGTACCGTTAATACGGTACCTGCCGCACTAAAGAGTCTTTCTACTGACGCACTACTTGGGAGTGCAGTATTGTATTTTATAAAAAGATTTTTTATTCTTGGATAAGAATGTAACATCTCAATATTTGAATGTTTTGATTTCAAAAATTGTTGTAATTCTTCTTGATTTGTATCATTCGTAGCTTGCCGTTGAAACTCGAAAAAATCGTCCTCAGCGCTTATATTACTATTTGGCGAACTGTTTTTTGATTGGATTCCTAGTAAATCTTCTAAACAGTTTTCAGCAAACTTCTTTTTTCTCCGGATAGACAATTTAATTTAAATTTTGGATGTAAGCAACTCGCAATAAGAAAGTCTTTAAATTCAAATATTAACAAGAATCTATAATTAAATTAAACGGTGTTTTTTATAATTTACAAATACGGTTTCACATTTGAAATCAACAAAAACATTCTATTCATAATTATATTAGATTAAATTACCTTTCACTAAACCCAATAGGATTGCTTTAACCAACGAATTGCAATTTGTATGCTTATCAATTAAATTTTCTAGTTTATGTCGTAAAGTGTTCAAAACTGGTAATAAATACCCCATGTACATTCCTATATCGCTTTGCAGGATATCTAATGCACGAGCCAAAGGCTCCATTATCTAATCCAAATAAAAACATCTTAAGTACCCATATTACTCATAGATCATTTTATTTAAATACTCATTCTATTCTATATTATAAAATACATATAATTTACCTGACAATACTCTTCTAAAAATTTAATGTCGCTAGTCGTTAATCTCGGCAAATTGCAAAAATCTAAACATTGATTTATTTCTTCAGATTTAGTTTTCAAAAGTGATACTAATTGATATACAGAGTCAAAGGTAGAATTCCACCTATCAAGTAAAAAAAATACTTAAAAAATTGTTATTACTATAAGAAAGATTGAACAGATGTACAAATAAATTTCCAATTTCATATTTTAATAAAATAAGTTAATAAAGAAATTAATTATAAAATTGTTAATCAATGAAGTCAGTAACAAGAAATGTTATTCGATATCTATAAAAATGTTATTAAAAAAGAATTTTTTTTAAAGGCTCTAGCAGGCTAAGATGGTCCAAAATGCCCCAGAAGGTATTTCAATGGCTCAAGGTCTATTCTTTTCTATACTGAAAAGTAAACATTTTCAGCAAGTTTCAACTTCCTAGCCGAATAATTAAGCCCGTTACACCGGAAAAGGTGATTTTTTAATTTTTATTTTTTTACTTCGTAACTGTAAGAGCAATCTCTACACAAAAATTCAAGTGTGTAAACGATATCAGAGTACATATATAACAATTTTTTCGGCGTAATTTACCGTACGGGAGATTTTAAAAAAATTAATGAAGAATTAAAAAAATTTTTTCTCGCGTTCAAAAAATGACGCCCTCTGAAAAAAATTTCAGAAGATGTATTTTCGTTCAAAGTATATTGTCAATTTTTTTCAGATTTTTAAAAAAATTGGGCCATTGTTAAAAAAAATAAAAACTGCATTTTTCACCATTTTTTTAACTTTATAAGCGCAAGTGACCTATATTTGCATGATATTTAACGCGCAATTAGTTATATTTCTTCGCACAATAGAGAGACATATTTATTTTTCAATCCTACATTCATTATATAAGATAATTTGCGGTATTTCTTAATTTTTTACCGGCATTTTTGTATATTTGTTTGAAATAATATCATTATAATGCTAAAGATTGTAAATTGCTGTGGAAACGCGTAAAAACCCGACATTCAAAAACCCGATACTTTAAAAACCCGACATTAAAAAACTCGACACTTCAAAAACTAGACTTTAAAAAACCTGACACTTCAATTTTTTCATAACAACTCACAACAATTTAATTTTTGGGTGCCGCGGTTTTGAAAGTCGAGTTTTTGAAGTGTCAGGTTTTTACGTGTTTCCATGGCTGTTATCGTGTATGATGTCGTATTGCCATGAATTTTTCAAAATATATGCCTTGCCAATACGTATAACTTAGAATCTCTTAAGATTTTCTTCTGAAATTACTGAGAATATAAATATGTCTCTCTATTGTGCGAAGAAATATAACTAATTGCGCGTTAAATATCATGCAAATTTAGGTCACTTGCGCTTATAAAGTTAAAAAAATGGTGAAAAATGCAGTTTTTATTTTTTTTGACAATGGCCCAATTTTTTTAAAAATCTGAAAAAAATTGACAATATACTTTGAACGAAAATACATCTTCTGAAATTTTTTTCAGAGGGCGTCATTTTTTGAACGCGAGAAAAAATTTTTTTAATTCTTCATTAATTTTTTTAAAATCTCCCGTACGGTAAATTACGCCGAAAAAATTGTTATATATGTACTCTGATATCGTTTACACACTTGAATTTTTGTGTAGAGATTGCTCTTACAGTTACAAAGTAAAAAAATAAAAATTAAAAAATCACCTTTTCCGGTGTAACGGGCTTAATTATTCGGCTAGGAAGTTGAAACTTGCTGAAAATGTTTACTTTTCAGTATAGAAAAGAATAGACCTTGAGCCATTGAAATATCTTCTGGGGCATTTTGGACCATCTTAGCCTGCTAGAGCCTTTAAAAAAAATTCTTTTTTCCCTGTACATATATTTTTCGTATTCATGGTAGAAATAAATACAAAAATATAATTTTTTACCTTGTAATAACAGGAGTTTTTAAGTACACACCACATGTATCTTTGATCTTATCAGCCACTTGTGTTGATTGATTTTGTTTATCCCATAACTTCGTTAATTAAGCAAATACTTTTCTATATATTCTTTTGTATTGTAGGTCATCATCTAAAGCTTTTTCAGTATCCTTTACTGCAATAAGATTTAACGTATGGCTTGCGCATCTGTAATGCGGTGGAAGAGTAATAAGATCCTCTACTTCTGTATTTTCTGAATCATTCGCATCCAGTAATTCATTTATCTCGTGAAATTCTAATTCATCATCACTTTCGGGTTTTTCAAAAGTTCTAAAAATGTGTAAGATAATGTATTAAAAATATGTAAAGCAAAAAATATTTTGACTCATAATATAAAATATATATAGTGTTATGAAGCATACCGAAATGCCTTAACGAAATTTGTACCGTTATCAGTTGTCACGTAGCATACTTTGTTTTGAATGTGATATTCAAAAAATACAGAAGTAATAGCTTTTGCTAAAACATCGTATGTGTGCCTTCCTTTTATTCTTCGACATGCTAATGCAGCTGTTTCTCTTTGTAAGGTTTGCGAATTAATCCAATGAGCTGTAATTCCCAGATAACTTCAACGAGAATTTAAATTTTGGATAATTAAAGAAATATTAAAAAGGTACATCCGTAAAAAATTAAAATATTAAAAAACTGTGTCAACCTTTTCGCTTTACTCCATAAATCTATTGTAGTTGATATAAATTCAGTTTGAACTAATTTATCTATTAAAGTGTTTTTCATTTTTAGATATGTTTCATCGACTTCTCTTTTCAATGTTCTTCTACTCATTACTTCAATATGTGAAGGCATTCCCATTTTGATCAAATTAATAAATGACGAAGATTCGACAATAGAAAAGGGCAAACCGTTTTGAACAACAAACCGTAATATAGCGGCATTCAACGCCTTTTGAGAAATATTTTTGGTGTTATTTTTGGAGTTATAAATTTCTAATGTTGGTTGGTTTTGTATAGAGTTGTCAGAGTGATCTATTTTTCGTTTCTTATTTGCATATTCCCATTTTATATTTTCAATTTTTTTCAAATAAGATAGATGTTTTGCCTAGTTGAACGTTTAATGTATAAATTATAAAATAATATTAGAAAATGTAAAAAAGTCATTTCAAAATGTTGAGTACACAAATAATAAAATTCATATTAGATATAAAAGCATAATGAAATTGTGTTTTCCACAAATTATGTAAGTTTAAAATAGACTATAATAGGCTAATATTTCAATAACCATTGAATAAAAATAAATGAATTGTACGACGATTTTCTTGTTCAAAGATGCTATAGAAAACAAATTTTAAAACATTTAGAATCAAGGATTGTAGGAAAGCTAATTTATATGATTATTAAAAACGCAAAAGAATCTCAGTAGGATAATAATGATAAAACTTTAAATTTAAACCAATAAAAAAAATTAATTAGTATTGGAAAAAAGAATGTTATGACGAAAAAAGGCGATTAAATAGAACTACTAAATATATAAATTTTAATTATTTTATTAAAATTATTTAAAATGTGCTCGAGCATTTAACACATTTAACTATAAACCAAATACGGCTTTACTTAGTTTATTTCAATATCCCCATAAATAGAAAGAGAGAGAATTACAAAAAAATAAAATAAATTAGGTGGGTTTTATTCGACTCAGGTATCTTATAGTTTTGAAATATATCTATAAATGGCTAAAACATACCTTTACATGTTTTTTCAAATTTGATGAAGAAGGTTTATTTGAGTAAATCATTTTTCTGCCTGGACAAACTTTACATAAAAAGGCATAATTGTCACCCTTTTTAAATTTTAATTCTAATTCGAAAACTTTAGAATACTCTGGCCATGGAATTTTATTCATTTCATTATTATCCATTACATCATTTACATCATCTGTTTCAACATCCGTGACATCATTAACATCCATTTTATTATTAGATGATGTATCCTTTTCCGTAATTATTAATTCTGATTCAGATGTCATTTTTATTTGCGGTTTACTACTTCTGCAAAGAAAGTTACTACTTTTTTAGTTATTCAGAAATATTTTGCAAACAATTTAATAAAACTGGGCTAATAAGAGTATATTCGCTGTTAGTGTTGCAAACATATAAAAAGTATATTGTAGTACATAAAATAACGATAAAATTAATACAATACTATACGTTTCGGCTTACATCCGAGCCATCTTCAGTAGTCAAGTCGCAAATAATTAAAAAATTGAAAAATTGAAAAAGCCATGGAAGGCTCGGATGTAATCCGAAACGTATAGTATTGTATTAATTTTATCGTTATTTTATGTACTATTACAATATACTTTTTATATGTTCGCAACACTAATAGCGACTTTACTCTCATTAGCCCTTTTTATTCTTATAATTTGAAATTTTCGAGAGTCTACTTTTGTATTGAATTGTTAATATTTAAAAATGATAAAGGCTATTGGAGAGGCCAAGGTCATTAGAGATTGTATCTCTTATTTTCATTTTTACGAAAAATTGAATTTTCAGTGCAAAACTGAAAAATAAGAGGTAAAATCTCTAATAGCCTTGATCTTGACAAAATTCAGGTCATAATATACTGAACAACATTTAAGAGATTTCAGTCGTCGGTCAGACACCTTAGGTAATGCTAATGCTAATACCGATCCCAGCTAGCAAGCTCACGTGATAATGACGTGATTATGAAGTGATTTTGATGACAATGCTGTAAGTGACATAAATGGAACGTTATTTTGACGTCATTTGTAATACCAAAAGTTGACGTCACCGATATGACGTCAGCTAGATGTTACATTGACGTCATATATATGACCATTACTAATTAATTATTTTTTGTTATTATTTGTGTATTATTATTTGATGTATCATTTTATCCTTTAATATTCGATGAAAAACAAGGATAAAATGATATGTCATGCGCATTACACTTGCGGAAATGATACATATCATAATAAAATTAATATTATTATTAATTGTTTTAATGTGCGCAATTAAAACTTTTCTATCTGATATAGAAATATTTTTCACATATAACATAAAGATTACAAATACTGTTTTTTTATCATAAAAAACTTAGTATTATTATTAATTGTTTTAATGTGCGCAATTAAAATTTTCTATCTATGGATACTCCGAGATGTGACAAAATGTTATTTTTGAGATATTAATGAATGAGCACATTATTAAATTAAATTTAAATATTTGACATTGTAACATTATACCAATTGAATCTGTAAAAAATAAATTATAATGGTTAAATATATTAAAATTAATATAATACTTTTACGTAATTTAAAAGAATATTCGCTTACCAAATTTCACCAAAATGATTGGTTAACTTTTAAGATAAGTTGATGCTCTATAGAATCATCATTGAAACGACCTCTTAGTGGACCTTTAGTGCGGTAGGTACCGTTAATACGGTACCTGCCGCACTAAAGAGTCTTTCTACTGACGCACTACTTGGGAGTGCAGTATTGTATTTTATAAAAAGATTTTTTATTCTTGGATAAGAATGTAACATCTCAATATTTGAATGTTTTGATTTCAAAAATTGTTGTAATTCTTCTTGATTTGTATCATTCGTAGCTTGCCGTTGAAACTCGAAAAAATCGTCCTCAGCGCTTATATTACTATTTGGCGAACTGTTTTTTGATTGGATTCCTAGTAAATCTTCTAAACAGTTTTCAGCAAACTTCTTTTTTCTCCGGATAGACAATTTAATTTAAATTTTGGATGTAAGCAACTCGCAATAAGAAAGTCTTTAAATTCAAATATTAACAAGAATCTATAATTAAATTAAACGGTGTTTTTTATAATTTACAAATACGGTTTCACATTTGAAATCAACAAAAACATTCTATTCATAATTATATTAGATTAAATTACCTTTCACTAAACCCAATAGGATTGCTTTAACCAACGAATTGCAATTTGTATGCTTATCAATTAAATTTTCTAGTTTATGTCGTAAAGTGTTCAAAACTGGTAATAAATACCCCATGTACATTCCTATATCGCTTTGCAGGATATCTAATGCACGAGCCAAAGGCTCCATTATCTAATCCAAATAAAAACATCTTAAGTACCCATATTACTCATAGATCATTTTATTTAAATACTCATTCTATTCTATATTATAAAATACATATAATTTACCTGACAATACTCTTCTAAAAATTTAATGTCGCTAGTCGTTAATCTCGGCAAATTGCAAAAATCTAAACATTGATTTATTTCTTCAGATTTAGTTTTCAAAAGTGATACTAATTGATATACAGAGTCAAAGGTAGAATTCCACCTATCAAGTAAAAAAAATACTTAAAAAATTGTTATTACTATAAGAAAGATTGAACAGATGTACAAATAAATTTCCAATTTCATATTTTAATAAAATAAGTTAATAAAGAAATTAATTATAAAATTGTTAATCAATGAAGTCAGTAACAAGAAATGTTATTCGATATCTATAAAAATGTTATTAAAAAAGAATTTTTTTTAAAGGCTCTAGCAGGCTAAGATGGTCCAAAATGCCCCAGAAAGTATTTCAATGGCTCAAGGTCTATTCTTTTCTATACTGAAAAGTAAACATTTTCAGCAAGTTTCAACTTCCTAGCCGAATAATTAAGCCCGTTACACCGGAAAAGGTGATTTTTTAATTTTTATTTTTTTACTTCGTAACTGTAAGAGCAATCTCTACACAAAAATTCAAGTGTGTAAACGATATCAGAGTACATATATAACAATTTTTTCGGCGTAATTTACCGTACGGGAGATTTTAAAAAAATTAATGAAGAATTAAAAAAATTTTTTCTCGCGTTCAAAAAATGACGCCCTCTGAAAAAAATTTCAGAAGATGTATTTTCGTTCAAAGTATATTGTCAATTTTTTTCAGATTTTTAAAAAAATTGGGCCATTGTCAAAAAAAATAAAAACTGCATTTTTCACCATTTTTTTAACTTTATAAGCGCAAGTGACCTAAATTTGCATGATATTTAACGCGCAATTAGTTATATTTCTTCGCACAATAGAGAGACATATTTATTTTTCAATCCTACATTCATTATATAAGATAATTTGCGGTATTTCTTAATTTTTTACCGGCATTTTTGTATATTTGTTTGAAATAATATCATTATAATGCTAAAGATTGTAAATTGCTGTGGAAACGCGTAAAAACCCGACATTCAAAAACCCGATACTTTAAAAACCCGACATTAAAAAACTCGACACTTCAAAAACTAGACTTTAAAAAACCTGACACTTCAATTTTTTCATAACAACTCACAACAATTTAATTTTTGGGTGCCGCGGTTTTGAAAGTCGAGTTTTTGAAGTGTCGGGTTTTTACGTGTTTCCATGGCTGTTATCGTGTATGATGTCGTATTGCCATGAATTTTTCAAAATATATGCCTTGCCAATACGTATAACTTAGAATCTCTTAAGATTTTCTTCTGAAATTACTGAGAATATAAATATGTCTCTCTATTGTGCGAAGAAATATAACTAATTGCGCGTTAAATATCATGCAAATTTAGGTCACTTGCGCTTATAAAGTTAAAAAAATGGTGAAAAATGCAGTTTTTATTTTTTTTGACAATGGCCCAATTTTTTTAAAAATCTGAAAAAAATTGACAATATACTTTGAACGAAAATACATCTTCTGAAATTTTTTTCAGAGGGCGTCATTTTTTGAACGCGAGAAAAAATTTTTTTAATTCTTCATTAATTTTTTTAAAATCTCCCGTACGGTAAATTACGCCGAAAAAATTGTTATATATGTACTCTGATATCGTTTACACACTTGAATTTTTGTGTAGAGATTGCTCTTACAGTTACAAAGTAAAAAAATAAAAATTAAAAAATCACCTTTTCCGGTGTAACGGGCTTAATTATTCGGCTAGGAAGTTGAAACTTGCTGAAAATGTTTACTTTTCAGTATAGAAAAGAATAGACCTTGAGCCATTGAAATATCTTCTGGGGCATTTTGGACCATCTTAGCCTGCTAGAGCCTTTAAAAAAAATTCTTTTTTCCCTGTACATATATTTTTCGTATTCATGGTAGAAATAAATACAAAAATATAATTTTTTACCTTGTAATAACAGGAGTTTTTAAGTACACACCACATGTATCTTTGATCTTATCAGCCACTTGTGTTGATTGATTTTGTTTATCCCATAACTTCGTTAATTAAGCAAATACTTTTCTATATATTCTTTTGTATTGTAGGTCATCATCTAAAGCTTTTTCAGTATCCTTTACTGCAATAAGATTTAACGTATGGCTTGCGCATCTGTAATGCGGTGGAAGAGTAATAAGATCCTCTACTTCTGTATTTTCTGAATCATTCGCATCCAGTAATTCATTTATCTCGTGAAATTCTAATTCATCATCACTTTCGGGTTTTTCAAAAGTTCTAAAAATGTGTAAGATAATGTATTAAAAATATGTAAAGCAAAAAATATTTTGACTCATAATATAAAATATATATAGTGTTATGAAGCATACCGAAATGCCTTAACGAAATTTGTACCGTTATCAGTTGTCACGTAGCATACTTTGTTTTGAATGTGATATTCAAAAAATACAGAAGTAATAGCTTTTGCTAAAACATCGTATGTGTGCCTTCCTTTTATTCTTCGACATGCTAATGCAGCTGTTTCTCTTTGTAAGGTTTGCGAATTAATCCAATGAGCTGTAATTCCCAGATAACTTCAACGAGAATTTAAATTTTGGATAATTAAAGAAATATTAAAAAGGTACATCCGTAAAAAATTAAAATATTAAAAAACTGTGTCAACCTTTTCGCTTTACTCCATAAATCTATTGTAGTTGATATAAATTCAGTTTGAACTAATTTATCTATTAAAGTGTTTTTCATTTTTAGATATGTTTCATCGACTTCTCTTTTCAATGTTCTTCTACTCATTACTTCAATATGTGAAGGCATTCCCATTTTGATCAAATTAATAAATGACGAAGATTCGACAATAGAAAAGGGCAAACCGTTTTGAACAACAAACCGTAATATAGCGGCATTCAACGCCTTTTGAGAAATATTTTTGGTGTTATTTTTGGAGTTATAAATTTCTAATGTTGGTTGGTTTTGTATAGAGTTGTCAGAGTGATCTATTTTTCGTTTCTTATTTGCATATTCCCATTTTATATTTTCAATTTTTTTCAAATAAGATAGATGTTTTGCCTAGTTGAACGTTTAATGTATAAATTATAAAATAATATTAGAAAATGTAAAAAAGTCATTTCAAAATGTTGAGTACACAAATAATAAAATTCATATTAGATATAAAAGCATAATGAAATTGTGTTTTCCACAAATTATGTAAGTTTAAAATAGACTATAATAGGCTAATATTTCAATAACCATTGAATAAAAATAAATGAATTGTACGACGATTTTCTTGTTCAAAGATGCTATAGAAAACAAATTTTAAAACATTTAGAATCAAGGATTGTAGGAAAGCTAATTTATATGATTATTAAAAACGCAAAAGAATCTCAGTAGGATAATAATGATAAAACTTTAAATTTAAACCAATAAAAAAAATTAATTAGTATTGGAAAAAAGAATGTTATGACGAAAAAAGGCGATTAAATAGAACTACTAAATATATAAATTTTAATTATTTTATTAAAATTATTTAAAATGTGCTCGAGCATTTAACACATTTAACTATAAACCAAATACGGCTTTACTTAGTTTATTTCAATATCCCCATAAATAGAAAGAGAGAGAATTACAAAAAAATAAAATAAATTAGGTGGGTTTTATTCGACTCAGGTATCTTATAGTTTTGAAATATATCTATAAATGGCTAAAACATACCTTTACATGTTTTTTCAAATTTGATGAAGAAGGTTTATTTGAGTAAATCATTTTTCTGCCTGGACAAACTTTACATAAAAAGGCATAATTGTCACCCTTTTTAAATTTTAATTCTAATTCGAAAACTTTAGAATACTCTGGCCATGGAATTTTATTCATTTCATTATTATCCATTACATCATTTACATCATCTGTTTCAACATCCGTGACATCATTAACATCCATTTTATTATTAGATGATGTATCCTTTTCCGTAATTATTAATTCTGATTCAGATGTCATTTTTATTTGCGGTTTACTACTTCTGCAAAGAAAGTTACTACTTTTTTAGTTATTCAGAAATATTTTGCAAACAATTTAATAAAACTGGGCTAATAAGAGTATATTCGCTGTTAGTGTTGCAAACATATAAAAAGTATATTGTAGTACATAAAATAACGATAAAATTAATACAATACTATACGTTTCGGCTTACATCCGAGCCATCTTCAGTAGTCAAGTCGCAAATAATTAAAAAATTGAAAAATTGAAAAAGCCATGGAAGGCTCGGATGTAATCCGAAACGTATAGTATTGTATTAATTTTATCGTTATTTTATGTACTATTACAATATACTTTTTATATGTTCGCAACACTAATAGCGACTTTACTCTCATTAGCCCTTTTTATTCTTATAATTTGAAATTTTCGAGAGTCTACTTTTGTATTGAATTGTTAATATTTAAAAATGATAAAGGCTATTGGAGAGGCCAAGGTCATTAGAGATTGTATCTCTTATTTTCATTTTTACGAAAAATTGAATTTTCAGTGCAAAACTGAAAAATAAGAGGTAAAATCTCTAATAGCCTTGATCTTGACAAAATTCAGGTCATAATATACTGAACAACATTTAAGAGATTTCAGTCGTCGGTCAGACACCTTAGGTAATGCTAATGCTAATACCGATCCCAGCTAGCAAGCTCACGTGATAATGACGTGATTATGAAGTGATTTTGATGACAATGCTGTAAGTGACATAAATGGAACGTTATTTTGACGTCATTTGTAATACCAAAAGTTGACGTCACCGATATGACGTCAGCTAGATGTTACATTGACGTCATATATATGACCATTACTAATTAATTATTTTTTGTTATTATTTGTGTATTATTATTTGATGTATCATTTTATCCTTTAATATTCGATGAAAAACAAGGATAAAATGATATGTCATGCGCATTACACTTGCGGAAATGATACATACACTAATACATACACATTACATACACTAATACATACACTAATACATACACTATCATATAAACACATAAACCATCTGTTTTTAATATTTCCATTGAACAGATATATCACATTATACAGACATTGACATATACAGATTCGTGGGTCATCGAAGTACAGCAGTTCCCGTACGATCGTCAAGGTTAAGCATGCAAGGTCGTGGTACAACTTCGGATGGGTGACCGTTTGGGATGCATCATGAAAAAAAATTAATTCTCGAATTTAGAGAAAAAATTTTATTATACCAATTGAATCTGTAAAAAATAAATTATAATGGTTAAATATATTAAAATTAATATAATACTTTTACGTAATTTAAAAGAATATTCGCTTACCAAATTTCACCAAAATGATTGGTTAACTTTTAAGATAAGTTGATGCTCTATAGAATCATCATTGAAACGACCTCTTAGTGGACCTTTAGTGCGGTAGGTACCGTTAATACGGTACCTGCCGCACTAAAGAGTCTTTCTACTGACGCACTACTTGGGAGTGCAGTATTGTATTTTATAAAAAGATTTTTTATTCTTGGATAAGAATGTAACATCTCAATATTTGAATGTTTTGATTTCAAAAATTGTTGTAATTCTTCTTGATTTGTATCATTCGTAGCTTGCCGTTGAAACTCGAAAAAATCGTCCTCAGCGCTTATATTACTATTTGGCGAACTGTTTTTTGATTGGATTCCTAGTAAATCTTCTAAACAGTTTTCAGCAAACTTCTTTTTTCTCCGGATAGACAATTTAATTTAAATTTTGGATGTAAGCAACTCGCAATAAGAAAGTCTTTAAATTCAAATATTAACAAGAATCTATAATTAAATTAAACGGTGTTTTTTATAATTTACAAATACGGTTTCACATTTGAAATCAACAAAAACATTCTATTCATAATTATATTAGATTAAATTACCTTTCACTAAACCCAATAGGATTGCTTTAACCAACGAATTGCAATTTGTATGCTTATCAATTAAATTTTCTAGTTTATGTCGTAAAGTGTTCAAAACTGGTAATAAATACCCCATGTACATTCCTATATCGCTTTGCAGGATATCTAATGCACGAGCCAAAGGCTCCATTATCTAATCCAAATAAAAACATCTTAAGTACCCATATTACTCATAGATCATTTTATTTAAATACTCATTCTATTCTATATTATAAAATACATATAATTTACCTGACAATACTCTTCTAAAAATTTAATGTCGCTAGTCGTTAATCTCGGCAAATTGCAAAAATCTAAACATTGATTTATTTCTTCAGATTTAGTTTTCAAAAGTGATACTAATTGATATACAGAGTCAAAGGTAGAATTCCACCTATCAAGTAAAAAAAATACTTAAAAAATTGTTATTACTATAAGAAAGATTGAACAGATGTACAAATAAATTTCCAATTTCATATTTTAATAAAATAAGTTAATAAAGAAATTAATTATAAAATTGTTAATCAATGAAGTCAGTAACAAGAAATGTTATTCGATATCTATAAAAATGTTATTAAAAAAGAATTTTTTTTAAAGGCTCTAGCAGGCTAAGATGGTCCAAAATGCCCCAGAAAGTATTTCAATGGCTCAAGGTCTATTCTTTTCTATACTGAAAAGTAAACATTTTCAGCAAGTTTCAACTTCCTAGCCGAATAATTAAGCCCGTTACACCGGAAAAGGTGATTTTTTAATTTTTATTTTTTTACTTCGTAACTGTAAGAGCAATCTCTACACAAAAATTCAAGTGTGTAAACGATATCAGAGTACATATATAACAATTTTTTCGGCGTAATTTACCGTACGGGAGATTTTAAAAAAATTAATGAAGAATTAAAAAAATTTTTTCTCGCGTTCAAAAAATGACGCCCTCTGAAAAAAATTTCAGAAGATGTATTTTCGTTCAAAGTATATTGTCAATTTTTTTCAGATTTTTAAAAAAATTGGGCCATTGTCAAAAAAAATAAAAACTGCATTTTTCACCATTTTTTTAACTTTATAAGCGCAAGTGACCTAAATTTGCATGATATTTAACGCGCAATTAGTTATATTTCTTCGCACAATAGAGAGACATATTTATTTTTCAATCCTACATTCATTATATAAGATAATTTGCGGTATTTCTTAATTTTTTACCGGCATTTTTGTATATTTGTTTGAAATAATATCATTATAATGCTAAAGATTGTAAATTGCTGTGGAAACGCGTAAAAACCCGACATTCAAAAACCCGATACTTTAAAAACCCGACATTAAAAAACTCGACACTTCAAAAACTAGACTTTAAAAAACCTGACACTTCAATTTTTTCATAACAACTCACAACAATTTAATTTTTGGGTGCCGCGGTTTTGAAAGTCGAGTTTTTGAAGTGTCGGGTTTTTACGTGTTTCCATGGCTGTTATCGTGTATGATGTCGTATTGCCATGAATTTTTCAAAATATATGCCTTGCCAATACGTATAACTTAGAATCTCTTAAGATTTTCTTCTGAAATTACTGAGAATATAAATATGTCTCTCTATTGTGCGAAGAAATATAACTAATTGCGCGTTAAATATCATGCAAATTTAGGTCACTTGCGCTTATAAAGTTAAAAAAATGGTGAAAAATGCAGTTTTTATTTTTTTTGACAATGGCCCAATTTTTTTAAAAATCTGAAAAAAATTGACAATATACTTTGAACGAAAATACATCTTCTGAAATTTTTTTCAGAGGGCGTCATTTTTTGAACGCGAGAAAAAATTTTTTTAATTCTTCATTAATTTTTTTAAAATCTCCCGTACGGTAAATTACGCCGAAAAAATTGTTATATATGTACTCTGATATCGTTTACACACTTGAATTTTTGTGTAGAGATTGCTCTTACAGTTACAAAGTAAAAAAATAAAAATTAAAAAATCACCTTTTCCGGTGTAACGGGCTTAATTATTCGGCTAGGAAGTTGAAACTTGCTGAAAATGTTTACTTTTCAGTATAGAAAAGAATAGACCTTGAGCCATTGAAATATCTTCTGGGGCATTTTGGACCATCTTAGCCTGCTAGAGCCTTTAAAAAAAATTCTTTTTTCCCTGTACATATATTTTTCGTATTCATGGTAGAAATAAATACAAAAATATAATTTTTTACCTTGTAATAACAGGAGTTTTTAAGTACACACCACATGTATCTTTGATCTTATCAGCCACTTGTGTTGATTGATTTTGTTTATCCCATAACTTCGTTAATTAAGCAAATACTTTTCTATATATTCTTTTGTATTGTAGGTCATCATCTAAAGCTTTTTCAGTATCCTTTACTGCAATAAGATTTAACGTATGGCTTGCGCATCTGTAATGCGGTGGAAGAGTAATAAGATCCTCTACTTCTGTATTTTCTGAATCATTCGCATCCAGTAATTCATTTATCTCGTGAAATTCTAATTCATCATCACTTTCGGGTTTTTCAAAAGTTCTAAAAATGTGTAAGATAATGTATTAAAAATATGTAAAGCAAAAAATATTTTGACTCATAATATAAAATATATATAGTGTTATGAAGCATACCGAAATGCCTTAACGAAATTTGTACCGTTATCAGTTGTCACGTAGCATACTTTGTTTTGAATGTGATATTCAAAAAATACAGAAGTAATAGCTTTTGCTAAAACATCGTATGTGTGCCTTCCTTTTATTCTTCGACATGCTAATGCAGCTGTTTCTCTTTGTAAGGTTTGCGAATTAATCCAATGAGCTGTAATTCCCAGATAACTTCAACGAGAATTTAAATTTTGGATAATTAAAGAAATATTAAAAAGGTACATCCGTAAAAAATTAAAATATTAAAAAACTGTGTCAACCTTTTCGCTTTACTCCATAAATCTATTGTAGTTGATATAAATTCAGTTTGAACTAATTTATCTATTAAAGTGTTTTTCATTTTTAGATATGTTTCATCGACTTCTCTTTTCAATGTTCTTCTACTCATTACTTCAATATGTGAAGGCATTCCCATTTTGATCAAATTAATAAATGACGAAGATTCGACAATAGAAAAGGGCAAACCGTTTTGAACAACAAACCGTAATATAGCGGCATTCAACGCCTTTTGAGAAATATTTTTGGTGTTATTTTTGGAGTTATAAATTTCTAATGTTGGTTGGTTTTGTATAGAGTTGTCAGAGTGATCTATTTTTCGTTTCTTATTTGCATATTCCCATTTTATATTTTCAATTTTTTTCAAATAAGATAGATGTTTTGCCTAGTTGAACGTTTAATGTATAAATTATAAAATAATATTAGAAAATGTAAAAAAGTCATTTCAAAATGTTGAGTACACAAATAATAAAATTCATATTAGATATAAAAGCATAATGAAATTGTGTTTTCCACAAATTATGTAAGTTTAAAATAGACTATAATAGGCTAATATTTCAATAACCATTGAATAAAAATAAATGAATTGTACGACGATTTTCTTGTTCAAAGATGCTATAGAAAACAAATTTTAAAACATTTAGAATCAAGGATTGTAGGAAAGCTAATTTATATGATTATTAAAAACGCAAAAGAATCTCAGTAGGATAATAATGATAAAACTTTAAATTTAAACCAATAAAAAAAATTAATTAGTATTGGAAAAAAGAATGTTATGACGAAAAAAGGCGATTAAATAGAACTACTAAATATATAAATTTTAATTATTTTATTAAAATTATTTAAAATGTGCTCGAGCATTTAACACATTTAACTATAAACCAAATACGGCTTTACTTAGTTTATTTCAATATCCCCATAAATAGAAAGAGAGAGAATTACAAAAAAATAAAATAAATTAGGTGGGTTTTATTCGACTCAGGTATCTTATAGTTTTGAAATATATCTATAAATGGCTAAAACATACCTTTACATGTTTTTTCAAATTTGATGAAGAAGGTTTATTTGAGTAAATCATTTTTCTGCCTGGACAAACTTTACATAAAAAGGCATAATTGTCACCCTTTTTAAATTTTAATTCTAATTCGAAAACTTTAGAATACTCTGGCCATGGAATTTTATTCATTTCATTATTATCCATTACATCATTTACATCATCTGTTTCAACATCCGTGACATCATTAACATCCATTTTATTATTAGATGATGTATCCTTTTCCGTAATTATTAATTCTGATTCAGATGTCATTTTTATTTGCGGTTTACTACTTCTGCAAAGAAAGTTACTACTTTTTTAGTTATTCAGAAATATTTTGCAAACAATTTAATAAAACTGGGCTAATAAGAGTATATTCGCTGTTAGTGTTGCAAACATATAAAAAGTATATTGTAGTACATAAAATAACGATAAAATTAATACAATACTATACGTTTCGGCTTACATCCGAGCCATCTTCAGTAGTCAAGTCGCAAATAATTAAAAAATTGAAAAATTGAAAAAGCCATGGAAGGCTCGGATGTAATCCGAAACGTATAGTATTGTATTAATTTTATCGTTATTTTATGTACTATTACAATATACTTTTTATATGTTCGCAACACTAATAGCGACTTTACTCTCATTAGCCCTTTTTATTCTTATAATTTGAAATTTTCGAGAGTCTACTTTTGTATTGAATTGTTAATATTTAAAAATGATAAAGGCTATTGGAGAGGCCAAGGTCATTAGAGATTGTATCTCTTATTTTCATTTTTACGAAAAATTGAATTTTCAGTGCAAAACTGAAAAATAAGAGGTAAAATCTCTAATAGCCTTGATCTTGACAAAATTCAGGTCATAATATACTGAACAACATTTAAGAGATTTCAGTCGTCGGTCAGACACCTTAGGTAATGCTAATGCTAATACCGATCCCAGCTAGCAAGCTCACGTGATAATGACGTGATTATGAAGTGATTTTGATGACAATGCTGTAAGTGACATAAATGGAACGTTATTTTGACGTCATTTGTAATACCAAAAGTTGACGTCACCGATATGACGTCAGCTAGATGTTACATTGACGTCATATATATGACCATTACTAATTAATTATTTTTTGTTATTATTTGTGTATTATTATTTGATGTATCATTTTATCCTTTAATATTCGATGAAAAACAAGGATAAAATGATATGTCATGCGCATTACACTTGCGGAAATGATACATACACTAATACATACACATTACATACACTAATACATACACTAATACATACACTATCATATAAACACATAAACCATCTGTTTTTAATATTTCCATTGAACAGATATATCACATTATACAGACATTGACATATACAGATTCGTGGGTCATCGAAGTACAGCAGTTCCCGTACGATCGTCAAGGTTAAGCATGCAAGGTCGTGGTACAACTTCGGATGGGTGACCGTTTGGGATGCATCATGAAAAAAAATTAATTCTCGAATTTAGAGAAAAAATTTTTTTTCACGATTTCATTCTAAAGTTGATGTGCTAATTAATAATACTTACTTTAACAATCTAACAGTAATTAGGGAAAACTGACCGGTATTCTACTTAAATTTCTACACGAAGTATATACGAATTTACTACTGCATTATTGCACTAGTAGTGACACTAATAGTACTTTTTAGTCATATTTACGTCTCTCTGACGTAATAAAATAACGTCAATAAGATGTGACATAATCACGTGATATATGTATACGTCAGAATAACGATACTTTTATGTCATAATTAACGTTATTTGTACTAAAAATTCACGTCATTATCACGTGACCTTGCTAGCTGGGGATGGCACATTGCGACTTTCCAACCTTAAATCTGGTCTATAATAAGTTGCAAACACACCGTCGCCAATCGCAATGCTATGTAACAGCCAATCAGAAGCGTCAATAGTAATTAGTCATGTGCTTCTGATTGGACGTAGCAAAACATTGCAACTGGCAATAGGGTGTTTGCAATTTATTATTAGACTAGGCTTTATAATTCGAAAGGTATTTAATAAAATAAATAAATTGAAAATTTAAAGAACTCTTTTATATATAATAATAATAATAACAATAAGTTGAACGAGGGCGAAGTAAGAGTCAAATTACATTTAAAATCTAAATAACTCTGATAATTTATTCTAATCGGTTGCGTTTCAAGACCGAAAATCTTTCGGCGCGCAATATTTGGGAAGGGGAGGAACATTTCACATATATTTCTTAATTTGGATAAATATTGCGAAGAATATCACTACGTCGACTCGCCATCAGAGGTGTATCGATATTCGCAAATTCTCGCAAGTGCTGAGACACGCGTATATCTCTTTATATAGAATCTCGATTTAATAACTTATCAAGGCGTATAAGGTAGGCTTCCACTACAATGCCTTACTGATGAGCAGTAAGGTAAATGTCCCAGTTTGCAACCATGACCCTGTTTGTGACCACTTTAAGACTTATATGTAATTAATCAGAAATTTCAAGTAATTTATCTCTGAAAACAATATTTATTACGTTTTTCAATTAATAATCCATCGTTTTGATATGTGATGTAGTGATATTTGGTAAACAGATAACTCATGAAAATGTGAAATAAGATGCCCGTATCGTCATTAAGTGCAGATCGAGCACGTTGTTGTCGCCACGTTGGTAGACATGGCGTTTGTCACGGCAAAGTCATAGCTGTGTCATATTGTTGTAGACAAACGTTCATAAACAGTTTTTGTGATAAAGTTTTAGTGAACAAGTGAATAAATATTGTGCTATGTGTGAATTCTGAAAAAGGTTGGTAATTTTGAGTATATAAGTGAATATGACAAATCGGTTCAATAAAACACGCATGTTTCTATCTGTGATTGTCTCAAGAGAACTAGCTATAACATTA
>NW_017276126.1:75490-77985 GCF_001594065.2 Cyphomyrmex costatus
GCATGTTTCTATCTGTGATTGTCTCAAGAGAACTAGCTATAACATTAAATTTCGTTGCTTTTTTCAAAAAGATAACAATTAATACTCATCTCCATATGTTTCTAAACACGTATGAGTTACATTTTGGACGAATAAACGGAAATATTCGATGTATGCTCGAAGGAAAATTTTGGTGACAATGCTATCACTTTTGGTTAGGTCACTTACAATGGACATCGTGTGTATTGCATCATGTGCGTCGGTCACTAAGTGATACATGGTGATACATTCGATCCAATGCACCAGTCACTAACCGTGGAGTCACAAATAGGGCAAAATTAAAATCAAGCGGTCACTAATGTCTACATTTACATAGTTTGCTATTTATTTTTTTATATTTATTAGATTATGTTTACAACCCCAGTAAAGCATGTTTTTCGATACAAAAATGATTAATCTTGAGTTCGGTATAATTGATTCCTGATTTTAATCACTCTAGAGTATTTTTCATTCGTATTAACTCATGCGATTTTCTTATAAGGTCACAAACTGGGACATTTACCTTAATGGAAGCCGGGACGAAACGCTAAAAATTACGTGATATTATTCGCAATATATTAGAATAAATTATCAGTTATTTAGATTTTAAATGTAATTGACTCTTATATATATATACTTCGCTCTTGTTCAACTTATTGATTATTACTTAATAAAATAATAATTCGTTACAGTGTTTTGAAAAACTGTCAAGGTAAGCTACAAGAATGTGTAATGAAAAATGGATTCTATTTAAAAAGTTCAACGTAACCTTGTTCTGACCTCATCACTCAAGATCAAACCAATGGTGCTATCTTATATCCTTCTCAAAGTAAAAAAAACTTTTGTCTAAACATTTTTCAATTTAATGCAGTGTTTCTAAGATATTTGAGTGCTCCTTTAAAATGGGACATTCTGTATATATGTATACAACGATCTAGTTTACATCGTGAACTCGATGCATGTGTACTAACTAGTAGCTTTATATTAAATTATTTTAATTTTAACAGTGTAATTAAAGAATGATGTATTAAATTACTAAATTAGTATGTGTTAAAATGATAAATTAAATACACATATCATGTATGTGTGTTTAATGTTTAAACATATCGCCGAAATTAAGATAATTCAATACAAAGTATTTGTTAGTACCCTCGAGTGAACGATATAAACTAGGCACATGTATGGCAAACGTTTCGACCTATAATTAAATCTCCTTCAGTATGTTAATAAAAACATTTATAATACAAACCAAATAAATTGTTAATCATAGTCAAATAAATAAAACAATTTTATTGAAACTTATTGCATACATACACATCAGATAATAATATACAATTTGAAATTTATTGAAAGCATACAAGTCAATCGACTGAAAATGGATTTTGCTATAAATTGTCAAGAATAAAATAAAATTATAATTGTGATTGTAATTTTATACTTGACAATTTATCAAAATTATCTTTAGCTGTTTGATTTATATGCGTGTAATAAGTTACAAATTGTATTTTATTTATTTGTCTATGTGATAACTATGATTAATTTGTTTTGTTTATATTATCAGTTTTCATTAGTTTCTTTTTTAGTCTTTTATTAGTCTTTGGTAAATATATAGATTAAGGGAGCCACCCCCGATGATCTTGACCTTGACATATGTTGTCAAGGTCATGACCCTGAGTAACCTCCCGCAGGTTTTAGGTGGCGGTCACTGTCCGTTAAAAAGTTATTAACAAAAAAAGTTTCAAAATTAACGTACCATTTCTCGGAAATTATACATATTAACGTATAATTTCTGCCATATATGTATTATAACAAGTACTATTTTACATCTCCTTCTGTTTAAAGTAACTCTCACCTCCCCCAACCCCCTGCGAAGGGGCACACGACTTCTACGATTGTACTTTTGCTATGATAGTACTGTCGGGGCATACCTCTGACGACGGTGTGGGTGCGGGGGGGTGGCCGGAGGCCGAAGGCCGCCCCCTTGCCCCCGCCCATGTGTGTGTGTGTTGACACGTATATTGACACGTCAGATTTATAACAACATATTAATTTTTTTTCGTTAACGCGATTGCATATTATAAAACAAAACTCGTTATAGTACTCTGATGGTTTTAAATATACGTCATATCGGTCAGCAGTCGGGAGTATTTAAAACAATAATTTCATTTAATATGTATTTAAAAGATGACTGCACGGTTTATCGGTGAGCCGGGTGAGTGGGGGATATGAAACTTGCGCGCATCCGCCCTTCCATGTCAAAACAATCCCCAAGATTGTTTTCACTAACCGTCTAATATTAACGCATCGATTTTTTTTATTACCTTCATTTAAAACAAATTTCTTTTAATAAAGTTTTTTATAATTAATAAGATAGAGGTGCAAGTGGAAGGTGAGAGAGGATGTTAAAAAGTTGTAACAACGAAAGATAGTGAAATACGACGGAAGAGAGTGGCGGTGGGGGTGGGTGGTAGGGGGAG
>NW_017276126.1:78276-78966 GCF_001594065.2 Cyphomyrmex costatus
GTGAGGCGAGTGGAGGAGGTCCGATGGGCCAAAGATGGTGGAGGTGCGAGTGAAAGGTAAAAGAGGATGTTAGAAAGTAACATTTCACTATCCGTCAAATAACGATATTTTTAAATTCGGACATACAGACAGACGGACAGAGAAGGAGAGGTTTCTTAATTTTTCATTAAAATCATCACATTTCGACCGCTTGTATCTTCAGAACAGCTTAACCGATTTAAAATTTTTTTGTCTCGAATTACTCGTGGCGATGCCGCCTTTCAGGACATATGATGTTCAATTCAAAATTTTTTATATTTTAATAGTTATGCACCTCCCAATAATGGACTTTGATGGCTCGGGATAAGAGACTTGTAGCGTCTCAGAGTTTTTGAACATAGCCGGAGACGCTACCGCGTCTCCTGATATGCAAATTGTAATCTGTTTTACTTATATGTATGTATGTTTATTTTGAATTTGCACCTTGAATGATCTATTAGTTACTTTTCGTGGTACATATTCAACATAGAATAGTACATTACGATACAAGTGCGCAAAGTAGGTGACAAAAGCGAGGGTGACAAAAAAGCGAGTGTGGGAACACCTACGCAGCGCACGAGTATCGTATACTATTTTTCCTACTAAGTGCGCAAAGTTCAATATCAACAACATTCGATGTGGTGGCGTAAGGGCGCGGGAAAAAGGGGGGGG
>NW_017276126.1:81500-87338 GCF_001594065.2 Cyphomyrmex costatus
TCCGAGAATAAAGGATTTTACGATTTTTGCTAGTCCTATCGAGGTTGATCTCGCGTGTTCTCGGGGAGTTAAGAAAAATAAAGTAATTTACAATTTCTCTTGAGGGTTTTATGCGTAGGAAATTACAGTTGCGCTTTGTTGTAGAAAAAATATATGACTAGAAGGGTCGTCGGTTTCCGCGCTTCATTTATTAGATGTCAAATGAACATTGCTGTGGGAAATTCTCTAAGAGTTTTACGATTTGGCACAATGGCCATGGCGCCAGTTATCTTTTCAAGCTAGTTTTCTTAGAGTTCCCAGATGATACCTTAGAGTGTTCGTTATCTAATGGCCGCTTAGAAATATGTGGTTTCGCAATTTTTATCGCCGTCAGCCCTTTGTACGCAAGTTGTTTTCCTCGTTTTATTTTTCTTTTGAGTGGCATTTACGAGTTTTCCAGCGCGTGGTGTTTACTTAGGCCTCGATTATCAGATATCCGCGCTCGGGCCCTTCTCGTAAATTTCACTCTGGTCATAACGCTGACCAAGATCCTTTGAAAGAAAAGAATCGTGGAGTCTACAGGACGTAACAAATACATAGAAAATATTTTTCGTTAGATATTTATTTTATTTTTGCTTTCTGATATACTCACTGACTTGATCTGAGCGTTATTACATGTTGAAGGACACTTATCAGTCTTGGTAAAATGATTCCGTTCACGGGATGGTCAGTATTGAATAGCTGCCGTCACACTTTACAGTCGACGAGTAACAATAGTCAAAAGGTTATGAGAACAAAGATGATGCAATGTCCGCGAAAAATGCCGCGACGCGAACAAACACCGGGCGCCTGTGTCTACGATGCAGGTTAGGTCTTTCCGTGTTGTGTGTTGTTATTTGTACGAGCGCTACCCATAGAGGCGCTACCAGTGCGTTGCGTTATTTTTCATAACGCAACGCAGTGTTCATAACGCATCGCTTTTGCGTGGGGTTAGAGAAATAACTCAACGGCTTGAGATATTGGCTATTTACTGCACGCAAAAGAGTTGCGTTATAGGGCATATTGTGTGCACGTGTGAGGAAAAAACCATTTGAGAATTTTTTTTTAATAAATTGTGACGTGACATTTTGTCAGTCACCCAGAAAACCAGCATAACGCGAGATCCTGGGTCCTTCAGGGTCAACGGGCGAGCGCACAAGCGAATGTGCGACATTATTATTTAATTTTATTTCATTTTTGCGATTATTGTATTATTTAATTGATATTCTCCTTGTGCGATGGTTGTATTATTTGTCTTTTTTTTTCTTCTTGTCGCTATTTAGTTAAGTTTTAGTTAATATTAGGACGATCCTGAGCTCGGATTTTGCCAGTAATTCACGATCAGAGCCGGTGGCTATGCGGTATTCTTGTGTTCGGCCGCCTCACCTATCGCTAGAAGAGAGAAGACGTCGCCTCCCACGAGGAAGAGATTGCTGTATGAAGAATTTGGCTGAAGTCACGAGAAGCGCGGCACACGCAGGTCGTATTATTTCATATTTGTTACTGTAATGTCGCCATTCTTCTGTGAATTATCGCACGATTATTGCAGACGCCTCGGAGAGAGACGTCAGCTGGGAACGGATTAACAGGCAGGACCTCAGCCGAAGCGCCGTATCCCATAAAGATCACTGGAAGATCCTCGAGCGACCAGAAAGCATTTTCCGCCTTATTTGGAAAAGCGCGCCATAGAGCAAAAGGATCCGCGACACGCAAGGACCCGCGGGATTCGTCGCGGGGTCACGCGGTCGCGGCGAGCCAATTAGAGCAAGCAGAGGCCGATGAGAGAGGGCCTGACGATCTGCGTGAATCCGCGGAAACTTCCGATCGGCACTTGTGCAGTGACTAGCTCTGACGAAGGACGCAGGATCTCGCCGAGCTCAACTAAAGGATCGAGAACATTCTTGGTGGGCGAGCATTGCTGTCGGCTCTCGCACGAATCTCGGAAGCTGCTGAGGAGGAAAATCTTGGTGAGGCGAGCGTTATTAATTGTATTGTAAAGCCACCGATCGCGTACTATTTTGTGAGCGTCTCGAGCGAGTCGCGTGTGTGAGTCTCGCGGGTTTGATTCGGCCGAAGTTGTACCGGCAAAGACTAACGCCATTGCTATTATCGATACACGCAGGCCGTTCGCTCGAATTAAGGAATTTACATGCTCAGAGTTATCGTTATTGCTCGCCCGTGTCACTGCCAAGTCATATCGTTCGTATTACTTGTTGAGATTCCGGTTTGTTTAAGAATTAGAGTCGAGCCGCGTGTCACCGCTCAGCATTAGGCTGTCGGTTTGCGGGAAGTTCCGAGAGTCGGACCTTTCTGAGTACCGTCGACGACGACCTTGATATCGTCTCTTCTGTAATAAAGTAAACTTGTCGTCGACGCGCGACCGCGGAATTCTGTAGATTATGGCAACTCATGTATCGACGCGTATTGAATAAAGTGGAAACTCTTTGTTATTTTTCATATTAAGTTCTGTCTGATTATTTCTGTCTGTCTCTACCTTGTTCTCCGACATTGTTCCCCGCTTATCGCGAACCACCCCCTCTGCCAATTTCGTTGGCTGAGCTAGCTGAGCCTGTCCGTCGCGAATTCCGTTGCTCTGTAATTTCTTTGTCCGAGCGTAACATCTTAATTTTTAGTGCGAAGAGTGGCACGCTCTCTCGTGCCTGGCGCCCAACGGAAATTAGTACGGCTCGAATATCGTAGCATATAAAGTTTAAGGAAGAACCGCACTTTTGCTAATTATATCATTGTGTCCACCTTTTTGAGCTATCGCGTAAAAGAGCAGCGGATGAAGTGACGAAGTTGTGCCGTTTCCCCAGAAGTACGGTCACAAAATATAATAAATTTAGAAATACATATAAACATTATTTTTTATTATTACTGTTATTAATATTAATTGTTACATTGCAATTTATAAATTTAAATCCATCTTGAAATGTATTCAAATAAGGATTCGCGTTTACTGCCGTACTTTCAGTTACAGTACTATTTTGATTTTTGACATTCAATATATTTATATTGTTTTCATTTGCGCATTGATTGGTAGGTATTTCGGGAGTGACGGGTGTCTCCGGGATCACGGTTACTGCGGGACTATTTTCGATAACTATACTATTTTCTGACGGGTTTGCATACAATGTATTATCAAAACTGTGCATTTCTTCATTATTTGTTGTAGATTTATCTATTATGTTATTATCGAGCCTTAAACGCTTTGAATTTTTAGACGTAGACGGTATTGCGCTTTCAATACGATGGCTAATTGCTTTTTTGTTTGCCAATGATTCTTCTATGTAACCTTTGGCTACTGTGTTGGGTTTCCATCCACCGTGTCTTTTTAACGCGGTAATATTTCCTCCTGCGTCAACTAGTATAGTGGCAGACGATCTTCGGAATGAATGGCCTGTAAAACGTTCAAGATTTTCTAATTTCAGAAATTTGGCAATCTCTTGAGGTACACTACCAATTTTATTTACGCCAAGAGGCTGTAATACACATTTTCCATTTCTATATGTTAAAAAAAACCTATTGGTTTTTGAGTTTTCTGGCATTTTTTTAATATACTTTTTAAGTGTTTCATAAAATTTCCCAACTACTGTAAACGTCCTTACGGTCTTATTTTTGGTTTTCGGCAATGTTATGAAAACGAATGACTTATGATCTTGTATGTCTTCCATGCATATATTGGCCAATTCTTCTCTTCTACAAGCACCAGAAAGTCCAATAACTAGCAATGCCTGTAAAAGAAAGAATTATTTTTTATATATATTCAATATAATGACCAAATTTGAATGGAAAGAAGTTGATTAATTTTGACGAATTCAAAGACTAAAAAAAATTTTGATTTACACAAAAGCACTACGCACTCACGTAAACACAAGATATTTTAAATTCATGTTAAATAGTTAATGATGTTATGACCATTACAGTTCAGATGGTAAAGCAGAATTCTGTATTATGTCTTGAGAAAGAGATGTTAAATATTAGTAAATAAAAAAATATATATACCTTCATAATAAGATATTCTGCATCCGGTGCTTCATCAAGAAATTTCGATACGTCAATTGTTGTAAATATACTAGATTTTTTTGGTTTATATCCTGCATTGTTATTTTTTAAAAATGCAATCAATTGCGGATAGGTGCCGATATCAATATTATTGTAAACTTTAATCGTTCCTTTTAGCATAGAAAATTTAGACCATATTGTCGATGAAGCGAACTTCTTTGCTATTTCATTAAAATACACTAATAAAATGGGTTCTGCGAATGATGTGGTGTTCTTTGTACTTTGCCATATTTTAAATTCGTTATACTCTTTTGTATATTTTTGTTTAGAAATCTTTGGTAAAGAATTAAAGGCGATTTCTTTTGCTGCTTCAAGTATTTCAGGTGGCACATCATTGGATACATCTTCACTATCACTATCACTCGGACACATTGACATAATGACCTTTTCTTTGTAGAAGAAGCGACTAGAACCTACCACGTTCTTTTCCGTACTAAAGACGAACAGCAAATGATAAGTAAAACAAAAAATGCAAGTTTTGACAGGTCTAGTCGCGCGTTAAAAAGGTTACTGCGCTACAAATAGCGAGAACTATAAACAAACGAGCGACGACTCGACGTGGACGCTCGTCTGTTTACAGCGTTCTCTCTCACGCTAACGCGTCTCGACATACACGAGGCAACGAATATGTATACATTCGAGCCTTCTACTTTCCCGCACGCTTACCTACTTTCCCGCACGCATAACTACTTTCCCGCACGCTAAACTACATGTGTGGGAAAGTGATACTTTGCACACGCAAATGCGTGCGCAAAATCGAACTTTGCGCACGATAGTAGGAAAAATATACTTTATGTATGTTGCAGTTATTTTCTAGAACACTGTAATATTTTTATTGTAATCTGTTTTACTTATATGTAGGTATGTTCATTTTGAATTTGCATCTTGAATAATCTATCATTTACTTTTCGTGGTACATTTTAATATAAAGTGTTCTAGGTAGCACAATGTGTATTCTATATTAGAAGTTCTTTGATAAGGATCCAAACCGAGGACTGAAACGTAAGAAAAATTGTATATTTTCAATAAATATCAACACACAATAACATCCTGTGTACAAGACTCGATTAGGCATTTCTCTTTCTCTTTTAAATGATTATCTAATAATAATATATTAACCACGAAAAGTAACTGATATATTATTAATCCTAACATATTATTAAAATGAAAAGGTCAAGCCACGTTCAAAAATAGATCCTCGCAAATTGAAAAAGCCATCAAATTTAAACCTTTGAAAACTAACCGCAAAAATTTGATCCTTCCTAAATTAAAACGATTACCTAACCACAAAATAGAAAACCCAATAAATTTCAAAATTAACCCCAAAAAATTAAATATAAAAACCGACTCTCGAAAATTTCAAATACAAATAATAATTAGGCTAATGAGAGTAAACTCGCTGTTATCAATGCGAAATCACAAAAAACAATATATATTCGTTAACAATAAAAAAAAAAATGTCAAATATAAAATACTATACGTTTCGGCCTAACATCCGGGCCATCTTCAGTAGTAAATTCACATAAAAGACATGAATCTGTAGAAAAGTGGTCACTCTCAACGTCAAACAGTCAAATTCACATGGTTGGTAGGTCATGTGCAAACGACAAGACGTTAATCGACAAATCCATGATTAACAAGATAAAGTTGTATTAAAGAAATAAAAGACCACCATCAGACAAACAACAAATTAATATAAAACAAGTCAAAAGATAAAAATCCGAAGATAACATTTTGGTGGTCACGATTTAAATG
>NW_017276126.1:87866-92912 GCF_001594065.2 Cyphomyrmex costatus
TGTAACCGTACTTTTAAGTGCCGGCATAACTTCGTCGCGTTTTCCAAAATAAATCTAGTGATGCGAAAGCTCTTATTTAAGATGAACAATACTTACTGGAGCAATAGTGCGGTTCGTCAATAATTCTCGCGTGATTCGAGATTTCACAAAAGTTAACGAGTTACCTCGCTCAGCGAAGATCTTAGTCGCTATCAAAAATTCGTTGGGCGCCAGGCACGAGAGAGCGTGCCACTCTTCGCACAATTGGTTAGATAAATTGCTCGGACAAAATTTTAAAGATTACGCGGATTCTCGCGACGGACGAAATAACTAGCTCAGCCAACGGAATTGGCAGAGGGGAGTGGTTCGCGGTAAGCGGAAAAGATTATCGGAGAAAGACAGAGAGGCTGAAATAAATGCACCAGAATTAGTGATGACAATAGAGAGAAATCAATATATTTTACAGAGACTGTGAAACAACCTAATTTCCGCGCGGATCAGCTCGTCGTAATTTTCGCTAGTCGCGAAAAAGGTTAGCACGGGAAGAGAGAATGCAGAATCAAATTTAGACTAGACACAGTATTTTACAAAAGACAGAAAGAAACGTTTATTGTGTGTAGTGTGTGTATTTACAAATGAGTGTGTGTACGTGTTCGTAAGTGACAAGCAGGTGTGTATTTGTGTGCCGGTGTAGATGTGTATGTTGTGTATATTGTCGAGACGGCAAGCAGACGAGACGGATACAAGACGTGCATAGAAAAACTACGAGGCGCGGACAAAGAAACTAAGATATTACGGACGGCACGAACAGAAAAACTATACGTGTGAATTACGGCGCGAGTACGGCGGAAAACGCGGGGGAATCTCCGAATCCCAAGACGGACGCGAGGCGCGGTTGGCGGTATAACAATACGAATACGCGTACGCGAAGTATACGCCAGCGGCGGATGACGGTCGCGGCGCGGATAACGCGGTGGGCGTTCCCTCTATGCAATGAGGGACGCTTCGCAGAAATGTAGAATGCACAGGAACCTTACGACCGACTGCCAAGAACGCTTGGCGGAGGCGAAGAACACTTCACCCCTTTTTCTCGCCGGTGCGCAAAGTCTAGGATACTGGCGTACGACTGTCAAGAACGCTTGAAGGAGGCAAAGAACGCTTTACCCCCTTTTCGCGTCGTACGGCCAGCGGATCAGGAGTTTTGGTGATCGACTGTCAAGAACGCTTGACGGAGACCAAGAACACTTGACCCCCTTTTCGCGTCGGATCACCGGAGCTAGGATCGGAGCAGGATTCGTACTGGAGCGGCGGTTCGGATAGAAGAGAGCTCCCGGAGCAATAATTACGCGTTATATACTAATTATTGCTCCCGCTCGTTTAATTACGGTCTTTTCCGTTATCGCTTGGCGGTTGGCAATTCCTGCGGAGGGGATTGTCGATCGGCGATGTTCGGTCGCGTTCGGTCGGAGCGGCGGATAGCGCGAAGCGCAGATCGTTCGGCGATCTTCGGACGCGTTCGGTCGGAGCGGCGATAGCTACTGTCGACGGCGGTAATTCTAATATCGCGAAATATGAAATATTCTGGCGGCTGGTATCGTCGGAACGATGCATTGCGGAGTGCATCGTTACAACTGTACAAAAGTGTTCGAAAGAAAGTACGTTACAGTGTTGATCTTCCGCGCTCTGGTATGCGGCGCAATAACAATAAACCGACTATTAACTGGCTGTCGACACAGAAAATAAATTCGGCAATAATTCGCTGAGCAGAAAATATGCAATCAAATCTGGACCTAATTACGTTAACAATAACTCACTTCGTGAACAAGTAGTACATTTGAGTTTACGTTAGACGGCAACGGTTCTCTAATGCGCAATAACGCCAGTCTCGACTTTAAAGAATTCTTAATAATTAACAATTACACCAGTGACTTGGCGGCAACGAGGGCGAGCAACTACACTATTATACATTCTCAAATTAGAGCGTCGGAGCGGAGGGCACGTATTCACAGCAACACTGACTCGAAACGCCTATAGGCGACCGATCCGGAATCGGCAACGAAAATTCGGAGTAAAGCCTAACGTGTGCTCCGCTCGAGACGCATGTCACGTACCGCGATCGGTGGTTTTACACAACTTATAAGACAACGCTCGCCTCACCACGTAACGATCCCTCGTTGATCTTCCCAAGGGATTGCCTCCGCCTCTAACTCTTTCCGGCAATGTAGCAAAATCGGCAGGTAGAAATTGGCTGTAAGGCTCCGAAGATCCTGCGTCCTCTTTACACTTCGCTCACCGCACAAGTGATAATCGGGAGCACTTGCGGATCCACGCAGGCCGCTTCTTGTCCTAATTGGTTTGTCGCAGCCATGTGACCTCGCGACTAATCGCAGCGAGTCCTGCGGGTCGCGTATCCGTTAATATTTGGCGCGCTTTCCAAATTATGCAGCCGAGCCTTCCGTCTGGAGCAACGGTCGTCTATCGCTCTCTTCCTAGGTGGAGGCGACTGTCAAGGCTCGGGCCATGCTGAGGTGGTCCCGTAACATGTCTCTCTTCGAGGCGTCTGCAATTAAGGTGCGGCAATCACCAAATTCCAACAAAATTAATGAAGTTTACAAAGTGATACGACCTGCGTGTACCGCTCTCCTCGAGGACACATCGGGATCTCCTTCGGTGGCTTCTTGCTCTCTCGGCGGCGTCTTCTTTCTTCCTTCCGTGAGTGAGGCGGCAACATTACACAGATTCAAAATAACCACCGCTCACGCTCTAATGTGACTAATAATCGCTCTTTAAAAATCTGAAATTACTAAATATTTTATATGAAAGAATATACAAAAGAAAGAAAAATAATATAAATTTTGCACGCTCGCTTGTGCCCTCGACCTTCGAGCTTAGAGGACACAGGATCTCCGTGCCAATTGCACTCTTGAGTGACGGACACAAAGTGTCACGTCACAATACATATAAGTAAAACATATTACAATTTGCATATTACAGTTTTCTAAAAAATTTCTACAATATGTTATTCTTAGTGCATAAAATATAAAAGTCGGTTATTGAGATTTGATTTGAAATTTATTTAATTTATACTAGCCCAATGCAATGAAAAATAATTGTTTGTAATTCCAGAGTACCAATCTGTTAATGACTCGGAAAAAGGACATGGCGGCCTGCTCTCAAAAGACTTTCGATGGATGGAATAAATGATTGAAATAGAAGTTATAAAAATGTTTTAGATTAAAAGACTTTAATCTTTCTTTAGTCGAATTTCTAATTTTTGTTTGAACTTCTGGTTTTGAGTTAGTTGTATTATAGCATAGATAAGAAATTTATCAATTAACTCTGAGAAAAAAGTAACATCATTCTTACGGTGCAAGTACAAAATGTAATAGTGCTTGGATGATTGATTTAAATATTCGCATTAATGACGTCAAGCCTCGATTGGTATTCGTACTTCAATTGTCGTAATAACAATTACTCTGTACATAAGAAAAAGACATTTCAACATAATGTGTTCACATCATTATCGTTATGTAGCTTTTGAAAATGCGGTGGATCCTTGTAACGTTGCCCCTCTAAAATGCATCGTTCCCGCGTGGTGCCAACAGGAGTATGGGCAAGGCGCCTATTTCATACATTAAAGTTAATTCGCGGGGACAGCAGCTGCCGTTAGAACCGCCAGTCTCGCCGAAAAGTACCGACCGTCGTCTCGGGGACCGCCGATCGGAAACCTTCTCCCACGAGAAGCCGATCGGCGGAAAATACCGCGAGCGACCGAAGTATTGCGAGCGAGACTGGCGGTCTAGTATAAGATACCGCGATGACGAGCCGCGCGGCATTTTTGTCTCCACCGTTTTCCTGACATATACGATCCGCTCACCAGATCCTATGCTCACGATACCGCTCTAGCGACTCGCTCGTCCGACGAACCTGAGGGGTAGGGTGTACTCTGCCTCTGCCGGGCGCTCCCGGCCGCCGAACGAGCCGTCCAGGAACGCATCTAGAGCGCGCTCACTAATTAACGTGTTGGTCCGACGAACCTGAGGGGTGGGGTGTACCCCGCCTGTGCCAGGCGTTCCCGGCCGCCGGACAGCCGTTATTAGCAATCACTCCCACCTTCCGTACCTTCTTTTCCGCATCCCGAAATTCCCGTTCTAGTACTTGACATTAGAAAAGGGGTAGGGCGCTCCCTGCCTCTGTCGGGCGTTCCCGGCCGTCAAGTACCAACTCCGCTTCCTTTCCGAATAGTAGAATTACGAATTACGCATCGCGCAGCGAAACTACGCTTGCTGGCGTATACCCGCGTTCCGCCGCGTTGCAAACCGCCGTCGAGAAAACTCGCGACCGCCTGTATATATTCCGCGCCGTTTAGACTTAGGGTGCGATCCACTAGACACTTCAAACGCTTCAGACGCTATTGCTACAAATACTTCCGATAGAGTGATCCGTTAGCATTACTAACGTTGCCAATACTACGTAAGTGGATCAATCGTGAAGTGTTGGAAGCGTTATTATTGAACGTAACCTGCTAAAAAATCTCGTAACCATCGTATTCCTAGGTTGCGGAAGACATAATTCATGTTAATATGGGAATTACGTGCTTATTATACATTCTTACCTTCATTAACCTTTCTTGCATCTTCTTCGGAAACTTCTAAAGTATGAGTATCTCCGGTATTAGCATTTATTAATTGTATAATCGCATTACTTTTAGTTTCGATCAATATAAAACGTTAAAACCAAACGAAATCACGAAACACAGGTTATAGTTAATTGATATTTCTGATTATTTCCCGCGCTTTTGTGCATTCAAAATATCGCTTCAGCCGTACTACGACAAGTAAATATGAAACGATCAAATGATAGTCAAGCAGGATTTTGGTTGCTAAATTAATGTGTGAATTTTATTTACTACATATGTAGTTCTCCTAATCGCGTGCCGAAAATTCTTCAGACTTACAACGCAACTCTAAACAACTACCGTAGTAATATCACAAAGTTAAATTGACAAACAATCTAACAATTTTTGATGCTTATAGCATCTTATTAGATCTTTAATAAATATTAAAA
>NW_017276126.1:94231-96688 GCF_001594065.2 Cyphomyrmex costatus
AGAGCATTGTAAAGAATATCATTACGTCGACCAAGCCAACAGAGGTCTATAGTTACTCGTTGCCATTTCTCGCAAGTGCGAAAAGACACGAGTATATGTTTATATAGAACTTCTTTCTAATATCTCCCCCAGGCGTCTAAGGTAGGCTCCCACTACATTACCTTACTGATGAGTCTAGTAGTGGGAAGCCGGGACGAAACGCCAAACTTGTGATATTCTTTACAATCTTTAATTTTTCGCAGATTTCGAATCATTAGTTTAGTACTTTAACATTACATCGTTTAAAAAAAAAAAAATTTTAATATTTATTAAAGATCTAATAAGATGCTATAAGCATCAAAAATTGTTAGATTGTTTGTCAATTTAACTTTGTGATATTACTACGGTAGTTGTTTAGAGTTGCGTTGTAAGTCTGAAGAATTTTCGGCACGCGATTAGGAGAACTACATATGTAGTAAATAAAATTCACACATTAATTTAGCAACCAAAATCCTGCTTGACTGTCATTTGGTCGTTTCATATTTACTTGTCTTAGAATTTCGACGGTCCAATATTAGCCGTACTACCTCTTCGGCAGAAGCATTTGCAGCACGCTGGAAGCGAAAACCTATGACGTCATATATGACGTCGTATCTGCTATAGAAACGCTTCGAAGGGTCTAGTGGATCACATCTGAAGCATTTCGAAGCGTTTGAAGAGTCTAGTGGATCGCACCCTTAGTTGCGTTGCATTGTCCGCGTCCGTCTTTCTTCGATTATATCTATATATATATATACATTTTTCTGTTGTCCGCGCTCGTATGTATATGTATATATTTTCTATTATCCGCGCTCGCTTATTCTTCGTTGTATCGTCGTAAGCCGCGTCCGTTCGTTATAGTTATAATTCTGTAGGTTATATCTTTTCCATTATTATTGTTATTATAATTATATTTCTATCTATTATATCCTTTCCTTATTATTATTATACTTTCATTTATTATATTTGATTTCTAGGTGTCGTAATAAACTATGTTTGTCGTCCAATTATTACTTCCGTATTAGTTCTTTTCTTTTGCTATTTCCGAAGCTTCACATATTCTTTCCGCCGCACCGCTCCGACGCGAATACTCCTCCCGCCAAACCTTTTTTATACGACACGCATTCCCGACGAGCTAGTCCGAGTATAAAAATCAGGTAGTTACATCCTTATTTTATTCTAATCTAATCTTATTATTCATTATTTATAAGTAATACTTTCGTACTTCAATTGTCGAAAAAATTACTCCGTACAAGCTTCGACATTGCTTCTAAGTGAACAACGAGAAACTCATTAGTCTTTTGAGAGCAGGCCGCCATGTTCTTTTTCCGAGTCATTAACAGATTGGTACTCTGGAATTATAAGCAATTATTTTTCATTGCATGGGCTAGTATAAATTAAATAAATTTCAAATCAAATCTCAATAACCGACTTTTATATTTTGTGCACTAAGAATAACATATTGCAGAAATTTTTTAGAAAACTGTAATATACAAATTGTAATCTGTTTTACTTATATGTATGTATGTTCATTTTGAATTTGCACCTTGAATGATCTATTAATTACTTCTCTTGGTACATATTCAATCTAGAAAACTGTAATATGCAGATTGTAATCTGTTTTAGTTATATATGTAGGTATGTTTATTTTAAATTTGTACCTTGACTAATCTGTCATTTACTTTTCGTGGTACATATTTAACATAGAAAATAACATAACGTATGTTCACTTTGAACTGGCACATTTAGTAATATATCAGTTACTTTTCGTGGTCATATATTATATTAGATAATATTATTTAAAGTATTAAAGGTTTAAATTATTATGTTACATTATTAAATAATCATTTTAATTTAGAAAGGTTCAAATTTTTGGGGTTTAGCGTATTCTTCTAGATCTAAAATTCTGATTGGATAATCTAAAAGAATACACCAATAATAGCGAGCGCTCACTCAACTGTTGAGTTCGCTGAACGCGCCCAGCTAAAGCAAAGAACCTAACTTACATAAAGTAACGATAAAAGTAACTAGTGAAATCGTTACCATTACCTCAAAAATGTAACTGCGTTACCAAAAACGTTACTCAGAAGAAAATATATCGCTGTCACCCATTCGTTACCGAAAAAAGTAACTTGTAACGGTAACGACGTTACAAATAACGCGTTACTTGCCAACCCTGGTTTTTGGCGATGTCATGCTACGACGTTATCATGCAAATTATTGGAATTTTCAAACGACCACAGTACGTGGTACACATAGTAATATACAGGGAATGGAAAGTTACTTTTTAAAAGTAACTAGTTACAGTTACTCGTTACCGAGTAAAAAATGTAACTAGTTACAGTTACAGTTATCGCTTTTTAAAAGTAACTCGTTACAGTTACCGTTACTTGAAAAATAACTTTTCGTTACTTTTCCGTTACTTTTTTAAAATCAATT
>NW_017276126.1:97409-105601 GCF_001594065.2 Cyphomyrmex costatus
CAAAACTCTCCTCTCCTTCTATGTTGATTAGCGAAATTAGAAATTGCACACCTGTAGCTTTAGCAATTCTTTTCAGATCAGCTTTTTTGCAACGAGAAGTCTAGACATGCGATTTTCGCGTTCGTTATCGTCTTCGGCATTGCTTGAGAGGCAACAGTACAGTTCAAAGCATAGCCTCGAACACTTTTTCCGTGAACTTTCAAGACATTGACTGCTTTATAACAGGATACAAAAATCCTCCTTTGCTATCGTTGATTTTTATCTATCTAATGTCATTACGTTAACAGCTAATCGATATAAAATAAAATATGCTAGCAAGCGCCGTCTGCCGTTTAAAACGTGAAACGGACAACATTTTTTCGACAAAACGCCGTCTGTGTTTAAAACGTGAAACGAACAACATTTCCGATGTTAAAATTTTTGACATTTCAACTTCACATCGAGATATCTTCCTTCGTAGGGTACGTAGACAATAAAAACATATTTATAATATAATTTAAACACTAAAACTAAATTACGGATATATAAAAGTTGATAAATTCAGCCATTTATTGTGAGATCCGATAATCTCGGGTACACGGAACTCATCGACTCGCGTAAAGATACACATTCGCGTTCACTTGGCGCGAGACACTACCGTGTCTCTTGATCTGATCATCTCAATCCCCCGAATTCATCAGATTCGCGTAAAGTAGGCACGGCAGTGTCGCTGCGCTTGACTTAGCGCCGAGACACTACCGTGTCTCTAGATTGTACTAAGGTTGCAGTGTTTGAATGTTGGAATTGAAAACTTATGATATACATAGTTTTAAAGAGAAAATATACGTTATGATCGAAAGAATAACATGCAAGAAGATATAGAAATTTACTTACCTAATTAAACATTTCAAATTAAAATTAAAAAAATGCTTTACTGAAAAATTGCTACTTTTGAGGTATTATATTTTTATCGTCAATATTCAATCATACAATGATATGTTAAGGTTAAATTTATGTTGAAAGTGTCTTTTCTTATCTTCATTTTTACAAAAATATTTATTACGATTTTGTATAAAAATTTTATTATTTTATTCAGGGTGGTCTCAAGGCTGTAGTATGGACAGATTTCTTTCAGACCTTCTTTATGTTCGGCTCCATGTTATTAATTGTAGTCAAGGGCACAATGGACATTGGTGGATTGTCGCTAGTAATTCGAAGAAATCTAGACTCCGGAAGACTCGAATTACCCGTGTACGTACATTAAAATAATAATAATATCTTTAATTGATAAGAGTATATTATAAATTTATTTTTAATTTGTTATGTGTTATTCGTATTCTATGCATTCTTTATTTCTTTTCTCTTTAATGTTCGGACATACATTTCATTCAATTTTAAATAAAGAAAGCATTGCTGTACACAATGTCATTAAGGGTATGTGAAAACCGAATTTAACGGAATTGTCTGTTTTATTGACTGAATGCAACTTATAGCGTTTTCTCTTGGCTGCACTATCGTTCATCAGTACAACACTCAGACAGTGTAACGTGTTTCCATGGCTATAGCCCACGTAGCACAGTAGCGCTTAAAAAGCGCTAAAAAAGCGCGTATGCAGGTGCATTACTTTAGCAGCTTTTTAGCGCTTTAAAAGCGCTTCCAAAATCCACTATGAAAAGCGCATTATAAGCACATATAATCAGCGCAGAATAAATACAGTTTTATAGCACATTTACTGCACTTTTCATGTCGTATAACAGTGTCTGCAATATGACTTGAAATTAGCCGAGTTATCCACATGCAATAAAAGTGCATAATTAACAGCAGTTTTGGGAGGTGCAATCTGAACAGCACTTCGAAAGCGCTTTACACGCGCTGGTGTGCTACGTGAGAGTGTAGTGTAAATTTTACGTATGAAGTGGGATTTTGCTACACGATCAAAAGGACGGTGACTAGAGCTAGTGTAATATTTAAAATTTGAAAATGGAAGTCAACCGGCAGCAGAACTAAAGACGATAGTATGAAGTAGTGTATACCATAGTGTATGTACACTAGTGTAGTGGAACACTGATGCAGCACTCATACGCAGTTGGTATTGTGCAAGATTACACTCAGTGTATCCCAAGAGAAAACGCTATTATGCTCAGTTTTACAATTCACGGTTGACTCTTAATCGAGGTTTAACTTATTCTTTATCTATTTCTAATTCTAGAATTGAAAAAGGATGAGAAATAAATTGAACTTCAGTTAAGAGTTAATTATAAGTTGTGAAACTAAACCTTTCACGTTTAATGTACAGCCCTGATAATCGAATACATTAGGCCTTTTTGACTGAATTTTTGCACTAGTTCATCTTTTTTTTTTTTCTCTTCAGGAGAACAAAAAAGGAAAAAAGATGAACTGAGAGAGAGAAAAGTTCAACAAAAAAAAAACAGGCCTATTAGCTTGTTGGAACTTTAGAACATATAGGGAGTTCCATTTTAAGGGAGTCTTAAATATTTCAGAAACTTTGTATTAAATCAAAAGATCAGACAAAAGTTTTGTAATTTTGACGGGAACATCTAATAGCACAGTCGTCTCTAAGTCGACTCTGAGTCGATCTATGCTGCTAGACGTCTGAAAATAGATGTCCGTATGTTGACTTTAGACGACTTAGAGATGTCTCCAAGTCATACAATGTCTCACTTTGAAGACGACTGTGAGCCGATTTTTAAGTCAACCATCACTCGGACACATATGTGCGGCAAGTCGACTTTGTTAAGTCAGACCCTTCAGAGTCGACCGTAAGTAGACTTTATTCAGATATTTATAGACGTCCCTCAAATGTCGACTTTAGGATCTAGAAGTAGACATATTTGTAAAATAGTCGACTCAAGTAAACTTTAAGTCGACTTGTCAGACTTGTTCTCACGACAAGTCTGACAAGTCGACTTAAAGTTTACTTGAGTCGACTATTTTACAAATATGTCTACTTCTAGATCCTAAAGTCGACATTTGAGGGACGTCTATAAATATCTGAATAAAGTCTACTTACGGTCGACTCTGAAGGGCCTGACTAAACAAAGTCGACTTGCAGTCGATATATCGACATTTGTGCTGTTAGGATAAAATATACTATTGCATTGAATGGCGTTGTTTGTTACATCAGGGCAAGTTTAGTTTGAATTTTTTAAAAATAGGACTCGTTTTTCATTGGCCTGGTTTACATCGTGAAAATATTGGTACGCATATTAAATTTTATGCGTATTAATGCGTTAATACGGGTGCGTTTACATCGACCGTACTAAAGCATTAGTGCGCATCAAATTTAATGCGCGTACTAATGACCCAGTTTACATCGTGCACTTGATACGCGTATTACATTAGTATCAGGTACTATATTTGTATCAAATTCGTACTAAATATTTAGTACACACGATGTAAATGCTGTCGGATTATATTGGTACGAGCGTATCAAGCAGGAGTGTATTGTATGGGTGCTGCTGATCAAAAAACCATTTAGGCCAGTTTCACCAACGTCAATTACTTAATCGACTGTGAAACTGACCAATCACATTTACTGTTTAGTAGAACTATCTTTAAAAACCTACGTGATATTATTCTTATTTACTTAATTCTAATGACATGTATCATTTGTATAAAAGATTTGATATCAATAGTCGGCGCCAAGTTAAATTTTAATCTTTAAAAACCTACGTGGTATTATCCTTAGTATTTACTTAAATAAATGACATGTATCATTTGTATAAAAGATTTGATATCAATAGTCGGCGCCAAGTTATTCTACCTTATTACATACTTAATTTTATTGACATTTATCATTTGTATATAAGATTTGATATCAACAGTCGGCGCCAAGTTAAATTCTACCAAATTAAAAAGTAAAACACAAGTGGTACCTTTAATCTTTAAGAACCCATATAGTACTATTATTTAAATTCCACTAAATTAAAAAGTAAAACCTAAGTGGAATTATCTTTATCTTCATACAATGAAACCTAAATATATGCCTTTGTATTCTTATTAAAAGATCTTCCTATTTGAAACCAAGTGATTTAATTCTTCTTTAAAAAAATTAGATCACAATTAATTTAAAAACAAAATGAAAAAGATTTATTTAAATAGAAAAATTTTTTATGTAAAAACACTTCGCGCTGCTAGTTCTCAATCTCGATGTAATAAAATACAATGATAAAGATAAGAAACATTTTCACGAGAATTAAAGTATTTAGTGTGTATATATTCGTGTATATGTATGTGCAAATGAATTGTATCTCAATCCCAATATAATAACGTCATAATAAAATGATATATCGATGTAACATTTTGTAGAAACTACGAGAGTTAAAGTATGCAGTCTGTATAAGTATATTCGCGTACAGTATATGCGAGTGAAATACATAAAAAAAGAAAAGTAAGCTGTATTTATTAAATGTAGCATTTAAAATATGTTTACTATAATTTTTAAATTATCATTACCCTTACATATATTTGTATCAATTTTTATAGCTTTTACATAGTTTTCATTGTTTTTCTTATTCGCTCTAGCAGCGCGAAGCGTTTTTACATAAAAAATTTTTCTATTTAAATAAATCTTTTTCATTTTGTTTTTAAATTAATTGTGATCTAATTTTTTTTAAAGAAGAATTAAATCACTTGGTTTCAAATAGGAAGATCTTTTAATAAGAATACAAAGGCATATACTTATGTTTCATTGTATGAAGATAAAGATAATTCCACTTAGGTTTTACTTTTTAATTTAGTGGAATTTAAATAATAGTACTATATGGGTTCTTAAAGATTAAAGGTACCACTTGTGTTTTACTCTTTAACCCTTCCTCGACACACCTATTTTTCGAATCAAATACGCTAGTGCGGGTCAATGTGACCCGAGACGAACTTTGATCGCTCGCCATTCAGTCATGAATGCACCGATCGACCTGAAAAAATTCTGACGTATACTTTGGACATACTTAAATGATATCCGATCATAAAAAAGTATTAAAAATTATTAACATGCTTAAAAAAATTCGCGAAAAATTTTTTTTTGAAAAAATCAAGTTTTACGAAAAAAAATTTTTTTTTAATTTTCAATGGAATTAGCTAAAATTTGAAATGTAGGTTCTCGAAACATAGGTAAATATGTGAAAAAAAATTTATTTTAAGGCTAAAAAGGCTATTTTAAAGGCTATTTTAAGGCTCACCGGCTACTGAGGGCTCGGGATCGCGAGGAAATCATCCACAGCTATAGTTCAATCCCTCGACTGCCACCAGAGGGCCATGAAACCGCCGTTATTTGAATTGCCAGAAAGATATAAGCGTTCAAACTGAACCAACGGGTCACATTGACCCATAGTGTCGAGGAAGGGTTAATTTGGTAAAATTTAACTTGGCTCCGACTGTTGATATCAAATCTTGTATACAAATGATAAATGTCATTAAAATTAAGTAAGTAATAAGGTAGAATAACTTGGCGCCGACTATTGATATCAAATCTTTTATACAAATGATACGTGTCATTGATTTAAGTAAATAATAAGGATAATATCACGTAGGTTTTTAAAGATTAGAATTTAACTTGGCGCCGACTATTGATATCAAATCTTTTATACAAATGATACATGTCATTAGAATTAATTAAATAAGGATAATACGTAGGTTTTTAAAGATGGTTCTACTAAACAGCAAATGTGATTGGTCAGTTTCACAGTCGATTAAGTAATTAACGTTGGTGAAACTGGCCCAAACGGTTTTTTGTCCAGCAGCACCCACTCTTAGCGCTTTTTCTACCTTTTTTTTAAAAAGGTAAGTTTATATGGTATATACATACAAAAGATACATGTCATTAGAATTAAATAAGTGTATAAGGATGGTACCTCTTAGATCTTTAGAGATAGAATTTTTGAAGACTAGTTAATTAAACGATATATTTTATGGGAAAAATCCATATCATATGACAAGAGGGTGAAATAAAAGAAGGGAGGATGCAATGTATCGAAGTTAGTATAAATTTATCTTTTACTAAAATATCCAGAAAATTATTTGTCATTGTCCTTAAAAGGAAATGCGTACTAAAAAAAAAAAACAAATAATACTTTATTTGGCGTAATCTTGATTTTCTCATTACTGTGTTTATTTTGTGAGTTGCCTTTTACTATATTATCATTTATTTGTCTGGTAGTTATCTCAAAATTATTCTATGAAATAATGTATTATTTAGCAGGATATACTTGTAAAGATGTTGTAAAAAATAGGACAAATGTAATAGAAACCTGATGAAATAATAAATTATTTCATAGGATAATATTGAGATATAAAGGTATCAAATATAAGGATCAAATATAAAGGTATATACTGACAGATTGGATTCAGGCCTTTTCTTTCAATAAATCTGAAAGTACAATTGAATAAATCTGAAATAAAATAGAACACAAAGAATCAGTTCTTTTATAATTATAGAGAAAGCGAGGACAAATCAATAGATATATTAGAAAACTTATCTGATACGATATCGAAGAGATCTTTTAATAATTTCACGGTAATTCCATGAACCAGAAGCGTGTGGTGATTCTAAAATGTGTGAATGTAACAAAGTGATATCAGGTCCCCAAATCACGTCAGACGGTTACATTAATTCAGGAAGATTCAAAATTCACTTCCCACTGTTTTGTAAAAAAAATAATAACAGGCCTTTCCTTACAATCTAAATCTGAAAATAAAATACATCACAAAGAATCAGTTCTTATATAATTATATAAAGAGTAGAGAAAACAAATTAATAGAAATTCTAAACATATCTGATACGATTGGAATCAATATTGTATCAGATAATTTTAGAATCTCTATTAATTTGTTCTCTCTATTATATACATAATTATAAAAGAACAGATTCTTTGTGTACTGAATTATAATTTCAGATTTATTGAAAGGAAAAGCCTCAACCAATCTGTCTGTATATATCTTTTACTAAAATATCCAGAAAATTATTTGTACATTTCCTTAAAAGGTAATGTGTACTAAAAAAAAAACAAATATAATAATTCTTTATTTTGCGTAATCTTGATTTTCTCATCACTGTATTTATTTTGTGAGTTGCCTTTTACTATAATATTATTTATTTGTCTGGTAGTTACCTCAAAATTATTCTATGAAATAATCTATTATTTATCAGGGTATACTTGTAAAGATATTGTAAAAAATAGGACAAATGTAATAAAGACCTGATAAATAATAAATTATTTCATAGGATAATATTGAGATAACTATCAAATATAAAGTTATATACTGACAGATTGGATTCAGGTCTTTTCTTTCAAAATCTGTAATTAAAATGCAACACACAGAATCAGTTCTTTTTTTAACAAATTTTATATAGAGAACAGAGAAAACAGGTTAATAGATATATTATAAAACTTATCTGATACGAGATCGAAGAGATGTTTTAATAATTTCACGATAATTCCACGAACCAGAAGCGTGCTTGGTGATTTCAAAATGTGTGAATGTAACAAAGAGATGCCGAGCCACCAATCACGTCAGATTGCGTTAAATCGAGAAGATTCAAACCTTCACTTCCTACTGCATTGCGTACACTCTTAATTAAAATTTTTTTAATAATCCTGCGTACGTAAGGATATTGCAACTTTAATAAATTATTTCATATTTCATAAAATAATCAGATAAATGATTAGAAAATTTATTTATTATAATCTCACTTACATGTTTTTATATGCCATCGATGTGACAAATTTCCTAACCTGTATTTATGCTCGCAGCATTTTCGAATGCAAGCACTGTCGTTGCGCAGGTTTTACATTATATGTAAAATATCTTGCGCAACGACCTTAGCTAGTAGAATTGTCTTTAAAAAGTTATACAGATATTCTAACCTCATTTAGGTATTCGTCTATGCCATCGATGAGACAAATTTCCTAACCTCAATCCTTTGTTATTGTCGAGACTCAATCCGACTTTATCGATCTTACAGATCGCAGCGATCGATATTATAGGGTGCGGTCGAGTTGCCACTACGAATACTTCGAAGCGTTTCTTGATTGATTAATTTGTAAAATTCTTTCTTCTGATTGGTTAATCAAACGCTTCGAAGCATTCGTAGTGGCAACTCGCACCCATAGATATACATTTATATCTCTTGCGCCAAAACTTCCAGAATGCATTTCCTCTCTCCGTAGCTGACGACGACGACGACGACGACG
>NW_017276126.1:106156-116943 GCF_001594065.2 Cyphomyrmex costatus
TATTTCTATATTTCACAATATATATATATATATATATATATATATATAATAACATTATAAATATTTTATATTATATTGAATAATATTTTATTTTTAATTATAAGATTTTAAACTTAAACCGCGCGCGCGTCATATGTGATACACAATGCAACATTAGATATAGATAGATAGAGTAAGATAACACATAAAGTCAAAGGCCCTCTATTATCGGAAAAACGAGATGGACATTTTCTCTGGGCGACGACGTTTCTTAAAAATTGAAACGTGAAAATTCACAGATCCCGACTTTACGTCGCGATATCTCCGCTCGTAGGGCACGTAGAAAAAAAAATGAAAGCACTTTTATTATACAATTTAAGTATTTCCTGTCGATTGAGCGTATGTAGAACTTGATCGGTTCAGCCGTTACTGAGATCTGATCATCTCGACCCCGAAAAATTCTCAGTTTCGCGTAAAGGATGCACGGCAGTGTCGCGCGCTTGGCTTAGCGCCGAGACACTACCATGTCTCCAGATACAATAATAAAGATAAGAAACATTTTCACGAGAATTAAAGTATTTAGTGTGTATATATTCGTGTATATGTATGTGCGAGTGAATTATATCTCAATCCCAATATAATAACGTCATAATAAAATTATTATATGCATGTAACATTTTGCTATAATATTTAATACAAATATATGTAACGGTAATGATAATTTAAAAATTATAGTAAACAAATATTTATGATGAGGCTCAATAAGTATTAAACAACTAATATAATGAAATAAGGGCAATGAGCCAATTTTCATTAAAATCTTTAAATCAATCTAATATATTGCGAAGAATATTACGTAATTATGGCGTTTCGTCCCAACTTCCACTACTGGACTCATCAGTAAGGCATTGTAGTGGAAGCCTACCTTAGACGCCTGTTTTAGTTATTAAATCGAGATTCTATATATGTATATACAGATATACGCGTATCAAAGCACTTGCGAGAATCTTAGCGAATATCTATAGACCTCTGATGGCGGGTCGACGTAGTAATATTCTTCGCAATATATTATTCAAAGTAATATATGTATATGTATTCCCTTCCCCCCCCCCCCCAACTTGCGCGCCGAACAATCGTCGGTCTTGAAACGCAACTCTATCTGAAAATTCCCCCCAAATTGCGCGCCGAACTATCTTCGGTCTTGGAACGCAACTCTAAACTGAAATAACGTCCCCTTAATTTACTTGAAATTTAAACGCATTGATTTTGCTCGCATAAATTAAATATTTATGATAAGGCTCAATAAGTATTAAACAACTAATATAATGAAATAAGGGCAATCTCGCAAGTGCTTTGGTACGCGTATATCTGTATATATAGAATCTCGATTTAACAACTAAAACAGGCGTCTAAGGTAGGCTTCCACTACAATGCCTTACTGATGAATCCAGTAGTGGAAGTTGGGACGAAACGCCATAATTACGTGATATTCTTCGCAATATATTAGATTGATTTAAGGCTTATATACGTTTAAAATTTTCAAAAAATCGATTTTTCAAAAATGATATTTTCTAAAAGTAGGTATTTAGAAGAATATTTCCTGAAAATTTTAAATAGATCCGATAAATATTTCCAGAGATACAGGTTGTTGTGTACTTGCGTCCGACAGCGTTTCGACCGTTGCATGGTCTCACTGTGCGCACAATCGATTATAGTGTGGCCTAATGCTCTTTTTTGGGACAAAAATATAAATTCATACATAAATAGTAAAATAAATATATTTACAATATAAAAAAAATTCACTTTATTATAAATCTAAATTTTTCATATCGACAATGAAACTACTAGGGTTTGAACGTTCGTGGTTTGTGCTCACTTCCATGTCGCACGCGAAGAATTGCTAAGTAGAAGTTGTGTGTTGATGATCGTCATGAAATTAGTTGCGTGTGATTTTGCAACTAATTTTATGACGATCGCCAACACACAACTCCTACTTAGTAATTCGCGCGCGACACGGAAGTGAGTACAAACGGCTCGCAAACAAAGATATATTAAAACTTTGGAAGCTGCTACTGCTGCAGAAGAGCTGTTATATGGACCTGGAATAGATGACACTATGTAAGTAAAACCCAAATTTTTCTAAATACATTTTCTCTTGTTTTAAACTTTAAACTCGTTTTTCTCAAAACTACATTTTTAAAGTCGGTGAGCAAGATATCTCAAAAACTAATGAATCGATCTTCCTAATTTTTTTTTAACTTACTTTGGACATGAATATCTCGTAATTAATCGAAGAGTTTATATTTTAAATGCGTAGTTTTTTTTATTAATGAAAAAAGGACAATTTTTAAGGTAAAAATTGAAAACTTTTCTTTAATGAGCCGTCATTTTGTTTCTAATCAATATTTTCAAAAACCGAACGATTAATTACTAGCTTATACAATATACTAATGAAATTTTTTTGGATTTTTGATTTCAAATGAGTTCCTGCCGAGATATGTTGCTCACCGCAAAACCATTTTTTTTTAAATACGTGTCTGTAGACCGGCGCAGATTCTAAATTATTAAATATTTTTTTACAAAAAAATTTTGAAATATACTTTAAATATAACTTTATTGGATGTACAAACTGAAACATATGTATATAGTTTCATTTTGTTTAAAAAAAATCCTTAAAAAATCGCTTTTTCTAGCCCTCTAAATGTATATAACCCCTTAAAGATTTTAATGAAAATTGGCTCATTGCCCTTATTTCATTATATTAGTTATAGTAAACATATTCTAAATGCTACATTTAATAAATACAGCTAACTTTTCTTTTTTTATGTATTTTACTCGCATATACTGTACGCGAATATATATACAGACTGCATACTTTAACTCTTGTAGTTTCTAATCTCTTTTATACAAAATGTTACAACCATATGTAATTTTATTATGACGTTATTATATTGGGATTGAGATACAATTCACTCGCAAATACATATACACGAATATATACACACTAAATACTTTAATTCTCGTGAAAATGTTTCCTATCTTTATTATTATATTTTATTACATCGAGATCGAGAACTAGTAGCGCGAAGTGTTTTTACATAAAAAATTTTTCTATTTAAATAAATCTTTTTCATTTTGTTTTTAAATTTATTGTGATCTAATTTTTTTAAAGAAGGATTAAATCACTTGGTTTCTAACAAGATCTTTTAATAAGAATACAAAGGCATATGCTTAGGTTTCATTGTATGAAGATTAAGATAATTCTACTTAGGTTTTACTTTTTAATTTAGTGGAATTTAAATAATAGTACTATATGGGTTTTTAAAGATTAAAGGAACCACTTGTGTTTTACTTTTTAATTTGGTAAAATTTAACTTGGCGCCGACTGTTGATATCAAATCTTGTATATAAATGATAAATGTCGTTAAAATTAAGTAAGTAATAAGGTAGAATAACTTGGCGCCGACTATTGATATCAAATCTTTTATACAAATGATACATGTCATTGATTTAAGTAAATAATAAGGATAATATCACGTAGGTTTTTAAAGATTAGAATTTAACTTGGCACCAACTATTGATATCAAATCTTTTATACAAATGATACATGTCATTAGAATTAAGTAAATAAGGATAATATCACGTAGATTTTTAAAGATGGTTCTACTAAACAGCAAATGTGATTGGTCAGTTTCACAGTCGATTAAGTAATTGACGTTGGTGAAACTGGCCCAAATGGTTTTTTGATCAGCAGCACCCACTCTTAGCGCTTTTTTCTACTTTTTTTTTAAAAAGGTAAGTTTATATATACATACAAAAGATACATGTCATTAGAATTAAATAAGTGTTTAACGATGGTACCTCTTAGATCTTTAGAGATAGAATTTTTAAAGACTAGTTAATTAAACTATATTTTATGGGAAAAATCCATATTACATGACAAGATAGTGAAATAAAAGAAGGGAGGATGTATCGAAGTTAGTATAAATTGTATATTTATATAGATATTTTAATATCAGAGTTACCTTCGTGATAATATATGTATTATGTTAAAGTACAGATGTATCAAAAATATATATAAAAAATGATTTAAAGGATGATTTAAAAATATATTGTACATATATGAAGGAGAGTGAAAATGATAAGTAGTAGGGCGAGAAAGAAGGGAGAGGAAATGCAGTGAGTCGAAGTTTTAATGATTATGGTTGGATATCACACTCTGTTTTAAATAATTTAAAGTCAAATTGTTAATATATTAATATACACAATATAGTCCTACAAAAAACTATTTAAAAATGAAGGGCTAAGTACCAGTTATGTAATTAATTCTTGAAATTTAATTCTTTAAGGAATTAAACGTTCTTCATAACCTTCATTTAAAAAACATTAAATTATAAGGATAACACCAAGTAGGTTTTTAAATTCTACTAAACAGCAAATATGATTAGTTAATTCTTATTAAGTAATTGAGGTTGGTGTAATAGAGCGAGAGATGTGAAGCATTTGGTCTTCCGAAGCCAAACAGGTCGCCAATTTGTAGGCGCACTAGCGACGGTTAAAGTAACATAAAAATCAAAGGTAAACTACCCGCCATAGTAGCAAATTTATTTTGGGCCTGTTTATGGCCGGATTTTTTTCTTCCGAAGCCAAACAGGTCGCCACCAGGAAAAACCGTTTATGGAGGGTGGAAAAATGTATTAAAATGAAGTGGCGGCCTTCGCAGGTGTAGCGTTTTTGCGTTAGGGGTGATTCAGTATCGGAAGATTTTTTCGCCGAAGCCAAACAACTTGCGGCGAAGTGCAATGCATTTCTGGTGTTAAAAAATGATAATCGCGTGATTGGCGACCTTCGCAGGTGTAGCTTAATATTTATGTTGCGGGTTTTTTGCACGTAAAGAGATCAGTTTTAAAGTCAATCAAAGAAAATAGAAAAATAATGTCTGAAAAGAATAAAACAGACCGCCTCCATGTGGAAAGGACATTTAGAACCTCCAAGAATACAAATTCAGAGTGGCGACTCCCTCAGGTGTAGCCAAACCTCGTGGGAGGTCTTGAAAGAGGGCAATGAATCCACCACTTGGAAAAAATTGATTATGGTCTTACAGCACCTAAAAAAAATATTCAGTACATGTTTTCAACGTATTTTTGCCTGCTGATTACGAATATGACAATAAAAATTTGCGGTCGGACCTACTGAAGCCGCCATCTTGAAAAAACCGCTAAGAAACACGATTTTTTGCATTTAAAGAATACAAATCGGAGGAAAAAAATTTTCAAATTAATAAGATAGAGCATCAAATTCTCTTCAAAAATGGTTATATGTGGACGTCCGCATGAAAAGGGCCCACTTTGTCGGTCTGATTTTCGGAGAAAATCGAAGTTTAAAAAATGAAATTTCTTATTTCTTGTGAGTTTGGAGTCGTAAATCATGTGCCATTCAACGCGATAGACCCTCAAGATTGTTCCTAAACCATAACAAAAATTTTAGAAATTTGAACTATACTTAGAATATTGCGATTATCTTAGAAACCCAAAATCGACAAAGTGGGCCCTTTTCATGCGGACGTCCACATATAATGCCACAAAAGACGGATGAACATGATAATCAACTTGGCGGGTCCCGTTTCCATCTGTAACACCGTTTTGTGTTCGGGGACATTTATGTACATTGAGATAATTACAAGGACCCAAATTGGGTTGTTGAAGTCACTGATCACGAATCTCATGTCAGAACTTCGAAATTTCAAATGGCGGTTCCAAAATGGCGGACCAAAATATGAAACCTTACTCTGTTTATATGACAATCGGAATAATCTAAGATTTTTGTATTCGCTGATTACGAATTCGTTGTCGGTTTTATTTAATTCCAAATGGCGGATTTAATATGGCGGATCAAAACACGAAATCTTACTTGATTCAAATGAAACTCTTACTCGTACTTGGTAGTTTTTGAAATCGGTGATTCAGAATACGTTGTACACGGAAAGACATTTCTTGGTAATTTTACTATTATATTCAGCAATTTGGGGACGTAATGTTCATTACGGGAAAATATACATTTCAATGCATTAAAAATTACTACAAAATTTTTAATTTTTGTTTGAAAGAAATGTACATTAAGTTATTGCTAAAATATCATGTTTTATATAATGGAAAATCATGTTTTATATGAACAATTTACTATATTACATTTGATTAAAGTTAATGAACATTTTTCAGTCTTCTTTGTCGCTAATGTCGTAATCGCTACCTTCATCTGAAAAATTTGGCTCAAAGATATCTGTAGTATCATCTTCAGATATTTCAACTTCAGGATGAACACCTATTGAAATGTATACGAATACATTTAACATTGTCTACTTAGTTTTATTCATAATGATCATCTACATAAATATAAACAAAAATATCGATTTTAGGCAGTAATAATTAAAATATGATTAATTTGTGTTAATTTCATAATGAGGCTTTTTTTACTACAAAATAAATACTATGACATAGTGTAAAATAAGTTATTGTTTTGTTGAAATATTTTAATCCAAATTACAATATGTAAAAAATTAAATTAAACTAAGTTCTGCTTCGAAAGTATTTAATCTTCAGAATGTAACAAAAACATGTGTTTATAGCAAATTATACTTGTTATATGGGCAAACCCCAGAAACTTTTAAATTTTCTGTCAAACAAGGAAGACTTTTTCGCTTTTATGACCTAAAATGTAAAAGTTTCTGAGATTTGCACATATAAATTAGAAAAATGTAATTATTATAATATTACTATCCCTGATAGTAATTTGTTGCAATTGTCATAGCCATAAAATAGCCTCATCGAAATTTCTACCAGGGCATAATGTAAAACTTTTTCTTTGAAGTTTTGTCATACCTTTCTCTATATTTTTGGTAAAAATGTAGATTAGGGGAGCCTCCCCCAATGACTTTGACCTTGACATATGTTGTCAAGGTCATTACCCTGAGTGACCTTGAGGAAGTTTTAACCGTCGGACCTAACTCGTTAAAAAGTTATTAATAAAAAAAGTTTCAAAGTTAACGTATCATTTCTGGAAAATTATACGTATTAATGTATTATTTCTGCCATATATGTATTATAACAAGTACTATTTTTACACGTGCGCGCACACACGCACGCACGCCCCCACGCACGCACACACACAATATAACAGACCAAGAATAAATGCAATCAAAATGAATACAAGAGGTACTCTTCTTATCATTTATGAATCACTATTCTACACCTTTCCCTGTTCTAGTCTAGTCATTATGTACATTTAAAAAAGAAAAAATTGGAAGCAGCAATTTTCTTTTTGGGGGGTCTCAGGGATGTCAAGAAAAGCTTAACTTGAAGTTTTCGACCTCTGTTTCCCGGTTGGCTTTTTTGCTACAGTTAAAAACTCCAAAAAAATGGTTTTTTCGCAATAACTCGGGTTCTAATCAACTTAAAAGGTCGTTACAAGGCCCATTTTAAAGGTTTTTTATGCTCTTCAATTTTTGTCATATAATATTTTGTCGTGCGACTGACATTTTTCGAGATATCGAACGATTTATCGCGATTTTTGTACTGAAAATAAGTTTTTTTTTGTTTTTTGCTTTTTACTCGGTATTCTTAACGGAAAATGTAAAAGTGACTTGAGAAGAAGTTGTAAGCCCGGTTTTTCATTATGCGGTTAATTCCTTTAGTCAGGTTACCTTAACCACAAGATTTACCTTCAAGTTAAATGTCACTGCGTTTCTCAATGTATAATTTATTATCAGTTAATCGACCTTCAGTAAACTTGTATTCTTCAACAAATTTCTAATGTTGGCATTCGTGTTCCAGAAGAGAAACGATACAAACCTAACCTGTAAATTAAACTCATGAAACTTTCGTTTACACTTACACGATACAGGATAATTTACTGGATAAATGAAGAAATCAATTTTAGATACGACAGGTAAATATTGAATCTCCAGAAAAAGTTTGTTGTGTAACGTATATTATAAAATGTAAGAAAATAATTGTTTTATTCATATATAAAGTAATCAATAGACATCGGATTCTTATGCAATTAATTATTTATTTAGAGAGTGGATTAGAAAGTAACATCAAAATAATATTTAAAATAAAAATAATTTTATTAAAAAAGCATTCTAAAAATGCATTCATTTATTTATTTGTGTATATGCTTATTTGTACATTTGGTGCATGTCTGCACAAATATCTGCATAAGAAATCCGATGTTTACTAATCTGATAATTTTTATAATGTTAATTAGATTTTGATCATTTTGATAATTTAAATTTTATTTGTATAGTAAATATGGAAATTTCTTGCAATAAACGAATCAACTTTTCAAGAGACGAAGAACAACTTTTAGTGGCTCTTGTCGAAAAATATAAATTGGTAATAGAAAACAGAAAAAGTAATGCAACTACTTGGAAAGACAAAGAAAAGGCATGGCAAGTAATAGAAAAAGAATTTAATTCTAATAGTGGCCAGAATGTACGTAATTCTAAACAATTAAAAGAAAAGTATCTTAATATGAAAAAAAGAACAAAACAAAGATTTTCCAATGAAAAAAGATACAATAAACAAACTGGTGGTGGACCACATACACCTGTAGACATTACAGACGTAGATATAGCAATAAAAGATATAATTGGGAAACAAATTACTGGATTAAGTAATAATTATGATTGTGACTCACAAATGAATAGTAAGTATAGTCATAAAAAAAGTTTATATATAAAGTTTAATTTTATCGTTAATATTTAGTTCAAAATCTATAAATTTATAAACGAAATTCTAAAATACTTCTTTAATAATATAATGCTAAATTAAATTTGTTTTAAATTTTTGTAACATTGAAGTTGCATAATATGAAAATGTATTACATATATATAATGTATGTAATTATTGTTTACGAGAAAAAATGTGTATAACATATCTTCAATTATACTTAATAATAGTTATCTAAATATTATAAAAATTATATAAAATAATAATTAAAAAAATGTTATATAAAAATGTTTTTCGTAGCTTCTAATTTGGAAAATACCAATTCGGAAAATAGTTATACATTTACCTTACCTGATTTACAAAAAGATTTTAATCTAGCAACAGAAACAAATGTCGAACATGCAACAGAAGTATCATTTCTTGACGTACCGATAGAAATAAATGTCGAAGGGACTTCAGGAACAGATTTTGAAGTAACAACAGGTACTCAAAATAAATACAATTAATATGAAATAAGTTTGTACGAACAAAATAACACTTTTTTTTTAATACAGATTCATCTGAAATAAATACTGAAAATAAAGAGAATGATAAGAATAACTGGTCCGAAAAATCAGTAAGCTTATTAAAAAGATCTGTTAGTAAGCAATTAAGAACTACTCGTGAGTATACTTACGTCAGTATACTTATAAAAGTATGTCAGTATACTTATAAAAGATTACGCGTTAAATTTAAGTGTTTATGTTGACATGTAAAAAAAATCTCCATGTATCTAATTAAAAAATAGAAACTGAATTTTAAATGCTTTCCCACGTTTTTTCATATTTATGTTTTTTCAATGTATTGATTGAAGCCGGCGCTACTCAATGCTTTTTTTTTTCTACTGAATTAACATCTTGTTAATTAGCATAATGCTAATTCAACTAGCAATACAACAGGAAAGAAAGCATTGTGTGTCACTGACTTAACTCTCATTAAATACTTATTACTAGAATAATATTTAGAAGACTAAAAATATCTAAAACATTAAACAGATATATAATTTTTTCAGGTAACAAAATGGTTTATAAACAAAAAAAATATGTTGATATTGAAACCGGCCAACGATCTAAAAAGTATGTTAACTTTAATGACCAATTAATCGAAAGAAAGTTGGAATTTGTTAAGTTACAGAAAGAGAAATTTCTTGAGGAACATTCTCTAAAAATGGAAATAATGAATGCTACTTTAAACATAAAAAAGAAGAAGTTAACTAATTTGGAAAGCAAAAATTAAAATATAGATTTCGTTATTTAAGACTTACTATTAAAATGGGACGCATTCAAAAATAGAGTAGCTATATAAAACAAAAATTATAGTCATTGTAAAAACCTTAATACAGCATTTCATGAATAAGAAAAAATTGAATTTTTTAATAGATGTTTATGGTTATAGAATGTACTTCTAATTACTGTTGGAGATATAATAATATTAATATTTTATGTTTTTATTTCTGTGATATCTGCAAAGAAATGGCTGTATTTACGTTTGTTTAATATAATATATGAATATAATATATGAATAAACTACATTTTTGAAAATGTAGATTTTACTTCAGTTTCACTTGTAATTCGAATCTGCGCGATATAAAGCAGCCATAAAGTACTTATATCCATTATTATGATAAAATTAAATAAATTTTAATTTGTTGAATTTTTTATTTATATAATGATAAATAAGAATTAAACATTCACCAAATTAAATATTTATTTACAAGTAAACAAAATTGAACATTTTCTCATTCAATTTTTATTATTATTTTGTAAAAGTATTATAAAATATACAAAGTAAAAATTTTTTTCTCTATTGATGCAAATATAATTTTAATTTTATGATGATATACATTAAGTATATATGTACTATTTTTTCATTAAATCAAATTCTCAACTCAAAAAATTTTTTTAATAAAATAAATTGGAAACTATTTAATATGTTGATTTCATTTTGTGATTTGATACCCAATCCACACACACACACACACACACACACACACACACACACACACACACACACACACACACACACGCACACACACACACA
>NW_017276126.1:116977-123381 GCF_001594065.2 Cyphomyrmex costatus
CACACACACACACACACACACACACACACACACACGCACGCACGCACACGCACACACACACTTCAGTTAAAAATAAGTTGCTAAAATTGTGTATAATTAATAGTAAGCAATTTTAAAAAGTATCTTAATATGAAAAGTTCCAAATAAATGTTTTCAATGGCAAAATGTATAATAGATTAACATTTTAAGTTATAAATTTGCAAAATAATGATTAATTAAATTATATCTCGTAATATTATTTATATTCACATTATTTACTTGTTCTGCAAAAACATCAAAACCTTGATTGACTAAGTTAATTGCATTTTCTTCTCTTCTATTAACTAGTGGTACATTCTCATTTTCATCACAAGCAATGTTGTGTAAGACAGCAGTAGCTACTACTGCAGCCATCGTTGTATCCAATTTTAGTCTAAAACCAAGAGCTAAAGCAGGGAAGCGTCTTTTCCAAACACCATAACTGCATTCTACTCTACTCCTTGTACGAATTTGTGATTCATTAAACAAGTTTTCAGCTCTATTATTAACATTTTGCAACGGTGTTATTAGATATTTTTTTATAGGATAACCACTATCTCCAACCAATAGACTATCAGCAAATTCTCCCATTTCAAAACGTTGATAAATTCGTGAATTCCTGAATATGTTCGAATCATGAGAAGAACCAGGCCAACGACATACAATATCTTGAATTTTTCTATTTGCATCAGCAATTGTCTGTACATTAAGTGAAAAGAAGCCTTTCCGATTTCTATATAGTTCAGCATCATCACCTCCTGGTGATTGAATTCTGACTGCAATCTATAGCACCAATGCACCGAGGAAAACTAGCTATATTAAAAAATTGTTGTCTTGTCTCACTTATTTCCTCTGGTGTTTCGGGCATTTTAATATATTGTCGTTGAAGATTCGCTAACGCTAAACTAACATTCCGAACTGTTTTTGAAGCAGTAGATTTTGCAACTTCAATAAAATCTCCTGACACACTTAAAAATGATCCTGTAGCATAAAATCTTAGTGCCAATAATAGTTGATTTTCAGTAGGTAAGTATTCATTTCTGAAATTAAATTTTTTTAATTAAAAAGGGATAAAAAAGAGAAAAAAGTTATATAAATAACTACAATATATTAAAATTAATATAATAATAATAGCAATGCGAAGTGAGGAAAATAGTTAATATATTCGAGCAATAATGGATGTTAAAATATAGACAATGAATATAATTCGAAAAATGTTTTGAATTGAAATATATATATATTCATTGTTCATATTTAATATCCATTATTGCTCAAATATTTACCGTTTTCTTTACTTCGTTGCTATGCATATAATTTAACAAAATAACTTATTATGTATTTATAATAAAATATTTATTTAGATTGCATTGTACTATTTTTATCCTATTACTGTACTTGTACCTATTTGTTGGATATGATATATTATCTTCAATTTGTTCTAAAATCATTTCCACTGTCCGTTTCGACAACCGAAATTTTGAAAAAAAATCAATATTATCCAGTTCTTCGAAATAATTCGGCCTACGACGAAATATTTTAGGTCTCCTGTGGTTCTCTTCATCACTGCTGTATACATTTACATCAAAATCCATGATTGGACTTTTTCATTAATAAAAGGTCTGTTTTTTATAACTACCCTTTGTGAACTAGTGCACACGATGCAATACAACGAGGTATAAAACAAGGTTATGTTCTTTTAGTAAACCTAAAACTGAGAGTTAACCGGTAGATTTAGTACTGGTAAAGGTTACCACCACGAAACCATCAGTTTAGTGACTAACCACAGATAGAAAAACACAATCTTTAGATTATTGTCAGGTTATGCCTAAACTACAAGTTAACCAGATAATGAAAAACCGGGCCTAAGAGTTACAAACTTTAATATAAAGATGTCGAGCTTTTAATAAGTCCATGAATAATCCTCTATTTTTCATCATTGTCAAGTAGTTCTTCAACATAGTAAGTCTCATGGATAGTATGTCAATAAGAAAGTCATTTTCATGAACAGATTCAGAGTTTTTTTGAACATGGCCGGAGACGCTACCGCGTCTCCTGATAGAAGTTATGCTACACAGTACAAATCCAGAAACCACATCAATTCACATTCGTTCGAACATATAAATACCTATTTTATATGAAAACGACTTCCAAATCAGCAATCGATGTTGAAATATTTTTAACCGTCAGTATAATGTTAGAGTGAATTAAAACAAATTAAATTAGTTATAGAAAACTTTGAACAACGATATGGAACCGATGTTGTCAACTAGAGACGATATAAACTAATGATGACTTTCAGAAAAACACATCAGAGAAAGAAAATTGTAAAATGAGATAGACTGTTGTAGGAGAGGAAGAAAAGAAGGAGAAGGGGAAATTATGAAGGAGAAAGAGATTGTATTATTTGAGAATAGGTATCTGGCAAATTTATAGTATCATTTTGTCTATTTATGCCATGTTTCTGCTTTTTAATGTGGATCATTTCAGATATTAGTCTTTTATTATAAGAAGTTTCATTATCCAAAATTTTTACTTCATTCCATGTGAAATTGTGACTCAAACTTGTGCGATGGTCGGATATAACAGATAGAGAACCAGTTCTTTTATTAATGTCTGAAATATGTTCATTTATTCTAGTATTTAATTTTCGTTTTGTTTGACCAACGTAGCTTGCATCACAATTGTCACAAGAGATTTTATATACAACATTTTGATTAGATAATAACTCAAGTTGATCTTTGCCTCTCTTTATGAAACTTTTGAGTGTATTTGGTATGGAGTAAGCTAGTTTGCAGGTGAATTTGCATGTAATCGGTAAAAAACTTTCAGAAATAAATTTTACATAGGGTACTGAAAAAAACTTATCATTAGAATTATCATTGTGTAAATGGTTATTATTATGTATATAAGATTTTATTCTGTTAGTGATAGTATAAAAAATAAAAGGAAGAGGATATATTGTTGAGAAGTATATTAATGACTTCAATTAAGTTTTTTTGGTGAAATTGTGGATGAGACAAACGAATTATTTTATCTATCATGTTAGTGATTATGCCTTTTTTGCGACATTAGCAATAAATAGCATAAAAAACAGATGGAATCATATTGCCAACAAAATAAAAATTCCTCAAGATGAATTTATTATTGCAATTAATTTGGTATTAAACTCAACTTTTTTTTCATTTAACAATTGTTACAAACAAATTTTTGGCACTCCAATGAGTTCACCTCTTTCTTCTATAATTGCAGATATAGTAATGCAAGACCTTGAAATGTCTGCAATTAGTAAATTACCTAAAAAAAAGAGCAAAAATTATATTGAGGAGTCCACATATCGAAGATTACTTACAACAGACGGCAACTTACCTAGAGCATACGGATTAACAAAAATCCATAAGCAAGGTAACCCACTGAGAGTAATAGTGTCATCCATAAACAGTCCTTTGTACAACTTGTCACTTTTTCTACACAATATTATCAACAATAGTATACCTGAGGCTCCTAGTTATATAAAAGATAGTTCCCACCTAGCCAAAAAATTGATTGGACTACAAATTGATTCTAACTATATCTTGTCTTCTCTAGATGTAGTATCTCTCTTTACCAATGTTCCTGTAGATTTAGCCATAAATAGTATTAAAAACAGATGGAATTACATAGCCAATAAAATAAAGATTCCGCAAGATGAATTTATCATTGCAATTAATTTAGTATTGAATTCCACCTTTTTTTCATTCAACAACAACTGTTACAAACAAATTTTTGGCACCCCAATGGGTTCACCTCTTTCTCCTATAATTGCAGATATAGTAATGCAAGACCTTGAAATGTCTGCAATTAGTAAATTACATAAAAAACCGTTGTTCTACTATCGATATGTGGATGACATCATTTTGGCACTCCCTTCCGACAGCATTGTTGATACACTAAATATATTTAATTCTATACACAAAAAATTACAGTTCACCATGGAAGTAGGCACAGATAATACCATAAATTTTCTTGATACAAGAATTATTGTCGAAAATCAGAAAATCATATTTGATATTTTCTACAAAACCACATTCTCTGGCAGATATTTAAACTATCATTCCAACCATCCCATCTGTCAAAAAGGCATAATCACTAACATGATAAAATAATTCGTTTGTCTCATCCACAATTTCACCAAAAAAACTTAATTGAAGTCATTAATATACTTCTTAACGATATATCCTCTTCCTTTTATCTTTTATACTATCACTAACAGAATAAAATCTTATATACATAATAATAACTATGGCACCCCAATGGGTTCACCTCTTTCTCCTATAATTGCAGATATAGTAATGCAAGACCTTGAAATGTCTGCAATTAGTAAATTACATAAAAAACCGTTGTTCTACTATCGATATGTGGATGACATCATTTTGGCACTCCCTTCGGATTGCACTGTTGATACGCTTAATATATTTAATTCTATACACGAAAGACTACAGTTCACTATGGAAGTTATCACAAATAATACCATAAATTTTCTTGATATAAAGATCATTATAGAGTATTAGAAAATCATATTTGATATTTTCCATAAAACCACATTTTCTGGCAGATTTCTAAACTATCATTCCAACCATCCTATCTGTCACAAAAAAGGCATAATCACTAATATAATGAACAAAAATAGAACAAATAAAGGACTCTTTCTTTAAAAACATTATAAACGTGGAAATGGCATTGTAAGAGTCAAACGAAAAGAAAATTAACAACAAATTAATACATATATTCTAAAATGAACTTATAAAATTTACATAAATGTAACGATTAAAAAAACAGATGTTAATTACATTACTAGTTTCGACCAACAAATCTGGTCCTCTTCAGATGAAACACTTTACGTTGAAATGTACATAATTATGGACAAACATCAATACAAAAGAAAATCTTGTGCATAGTTAAATATATAACTGAAAACAATAAATGAACATATATTAATTAAAAGATTGTAATCTTAAATTCTAGGAATGAAAATTAACGATGCGCAAAACATACCAAAAAATTTGCAAATCTATGCGTGAAAATATTAGTTGGTCCGTGTATCCATATATTTACAAAAATAGTCATAATGATAATTGTCACACAATAAAAAAACAGTAAAAAATTTTTTCTTTAAAAAAACTTATGTCAGAAATATTACAAAACTGTCGAAGTACATCTTGAGATAAAAAGTAATACATGGAACACGTCAAACATCCTCAACGGACCAATTCCAACTAAATAACGACCGGCAACAACTGATACAGAAAGATCAAATTTTGTTTATAATGGGTATATATGCTTCATGAAGACCTTCCGTGTCGGTTTGTAAGTTTAGGCTAAATTTCTGTTTTTTAATATTTAACATTTCTGAGACCAATCGCTTCCTGTAACAAGGTTCCTCATCAAGAATTTCAACATCGTCCCACCGAAAGTCATGATTATACTCCAATCTGTGATCAGTTATTACCGATCTGGTAGAACTATTATAATTTATATGATTACGGTGTTCTTTAATTCTTGTTTTTAATTGTCTGCTGGTTTGCCCCACATAAGAAGCATCGCAATCGTTACACTGAATTTTATAAACGACGTTACTTTTAGATGTGTGGAGACGTGAGTCCTTTTGCACCTTAATGTATTTTTTCATTTTGTTCGGACTACGAAAAGAAACTCTGACAACACTCCTATCAAATCTCTTAAATTTCTCCGCGTGGATCGGAATGAAAGGCACCGTAAGCCAAGATGGACATGCATTAATATTATTATCAATCTGTGTACGAGCGTGATCTTTATGATTCTTTAATAGATGCTTTATTCTGAGGTTGACAGAATCAAAGATAAAATCCAAAGGATAATCATTATCCAGTAAAATGTCAATGATAAGAGTTAGATTTCTTTTATGAAATCCAAAATCAGAGAGTAAAAAAGCTCTGTCAACCTCTATATTCTATACCTATCCTAAATAACATAGTTTCTGCTCCAAAATTTACATCACCAACAACCAAAAAATTATCTGAACTTGAATCCCATACTGTAGATTTTATAAAGAAACATCCTAATGTGATTTACACTCACGCAGATAAAGGTAATATTACTGTCGCACTTGACAAAGATGTTTATGTTTCTAACATGAATTCATTGTTTGGCGATAGTGACACATACGAGATTATCAAAAAAGATCCTACGAAAAAACTTACATCATCTTTAAGAGTAATGCTGACTGAATGGAAGAACAAAGATTATATAGATGGTTCTGAATATAGAAAATTGTATTGCAGTGATGGTATGCTTCCGAGAGCCTATGGGTTGCCAAAGATCCATAAACCAGATTGTCCATTAAGAATTATAGTCTCTTCAATAGGGAGTCC